>NC_079165.1:30067481-30254981 GCF_947568905.1 Ostrea edulis | reverse complement strand
CATTTCTAACATGAAACTAAGTTATGTATTTGAGTGTATAGCCACCAGTGCTAAATGTGTGCAGTGTATTAAGTGTGCATCGTTTGTGTATAGGCCCTACAGTGACTAGTACCAGTGTGTTGGGTCCTTGAGCTGACCATAAACCTTTTGTGTGGACAAGGAGACCACTGGCCCTTGTATATGTATGTTTTAGGGAAGGATTCAGAACCATCCCAGTGCTCTGTGTAATATGGACCCACGAGGCAGGACCAACTCTCACCATAATACTGACTGGAGACCATTACCATTATTTCAATTACACTTATTAAATATTTGAAAACAAATTTCTTAGATTTTATTTCTGGGTCGACCTCGGTCATTTTGTGACAATCTATTCAATAACAATCTTGAACTTAAATAAAAAAAAAATTGGAGTAATTAAACCACAAAGGCTAGTATATCATAGAGGCAAAATTCCATCTAAAAGTAATAAATATAATTAAAAAACTTAATAAATCCTTATTTTTCAGCCTATACTGTATAGCAGACTGTTTCCGCAAAGTGATAAATTTGGCTTATTTTAGCAATTCGATAGCTTTCCACCAAAATTACACTTGCCAAATATGAACCCAATTGCGACTTCAGTATTTGCAAGAGAGATAACTTTTCCTTTTCCACCAAAATTTATTCCGCTAAAATTAGCATACCTTTGAGCCAGCAAATTGTCAAATTTTAGACCCGTGAAAAAAAAAACTGCTATATGGTATACTGTTTGCCTGGTACTGCGTTTCTACTGATTAAGATGGGGATCACCTATGATTGTATGGTCCCCCAACAAATGAACCTGGTATTATTATACTGAGGTGAAATAAGTTTATAATCATAGAGGTAAGATTTATTCTTTTTGTACAAATGCTAATGTATAATGTAATAGAAACTGTCTATCCAAAATATGACTGTTCCCCTTTGTTTTTTTGTTTCTTTAAACAACAAATGTGATGTAAAGATTACTTGTAAGTCTGTATTGTTTCAACATGTGTTACACATCCAAATGAAAATACTTGTACGTGTATACTGCAAATAGGATAAGGCAGAAAATTTTCTGATCAGAAGGGATACACACATATATATTTCAGGAACTTGAAAAATTCAATGATTTTTCTTTGATGAAAGTATTCAACTTTAATCCACAATATATATACGCTAATATGTTATCATGTTCAAAATTTATCTAGTAGATTAAATTTCTCTATATAAAAAAGGAAAATGCACTTCAAAGTTTTCCATGTAACTGATAACTATATTGTACATGTCTATTTCAGGTAGAAGTCATCCTCTAGATCAATAAAGAAGGAAGATATAGATGTTTATTTATGACTGCTACTAACACAATCTAATTAAGATTAGATATGTTGATCCACTCAGGTATATCGCTACATAAGCGGTATATGTGAGCGGATCAAAGGATCTAATTTTAATTAGATTGCTACTAACAGGGTTGTCACTAGAAATTATTGAAGTCGAGTCTGGGACTCATGGTTTTTAAGCAGCTCGAGTCCCATGAAAATTTGATGATCGAGTCCCATGAAAATTTATTGAGTCCCATGAATATCTAATGAGTCTTTTTTTATTTAAGACAATTAAAATGGAAGTAGTACAAAACATATCAATTCTAAGATTTATTTTTAATCATTTGGGACTTGGCCTCAGACGACTAATTGCCCATGCCAACAGAATTACTTCCCTGAATTTCCAATCATCACAACATCCCTATTCAATATCAAACAGCATTTTAATCAAATTATTATTGTGATAAAATAGATGCGTACTAGTGTTGTTTGCCGACGATCTACCAAAGTTTACAAACTATGCTACTCTCGATACCAATAAAAATGGCTAGACTACTGGAAGACAAACATTTATATTTAAAAATATAGATCCTGATTTGTAAAATTGAATAAAGAAATAAAAATAAATAACTGCCACTGACAAAATGTTCTTCATTTTACATTTTATCTAATTATCTTTTGAATATTATATTCTGATTCACACCTAATTGACTGACGCTAAACAAACAAGACGGATTGGGACTCAGTTCACTAGAGTATAACGTTTTACCTAAATTTTTTCCTACTACGAGTTTTAATTAATACACAATATCAGGGCTTCTAAGTAAAATTATGATTTTTACTCGGAGTCCATGACGGGTTCGCTGGACTCCCCGTATCAGACAAACTTGCGTCCTAAATGGATTTTCTGCATCTTGGACGCAGATTCTTGCGTTGGTGACAACCCTGCTACTAATTGAACATTTTCCGTGGAATATCCACAGTCCTTGTCATTAGCCACTTCCTGAAACCCACACTTTTAATTTGGAAATCTGACGTCATTCGACATGCCAGTTCTACAGTGCCTGGTGGAAGGATGCAGATGGACATCTCAGGATCTGGACGTAGAATTTGCAGCCGCCCTGACCACTGCTCCCCAGATTCAATACAGAACTGCACATCATGTACATGTTAAAGTTAAGCTTCAGTTGTTCTGTACACATTCTCTGTATGAGGGAAATGATGTTACAGTTAAGCTTCAGCTGTTTTATACACACTCTCTGTATGAGGGTGTTTATATTGGTAAGCTGAATCAGCTGACAACTGCACTGTGTATGATGAGTGCCCCTATCAAACAAGCTGATAATAACTTCTGTAAAATCTACTAGCACCAATATTCACTGTTTTATGTAAAAATCAACTGTCCAAAGCATTTTCAGATGTAAAGGCTGCCAATAGATTTTGGTGTAATGTTAGTAGGTCTTGTAGCCCATGAAATTGTTTTTTAATATATCAAAAATTATTTCACAAGAAATTCGAAATAACACTCACCGTCTGCTAAGCTATCAATATGTTGACGAAGTTCCACTTGACTTTCACTATGCAATACAGAAATCACAAAGTCATATAATAATTAATTATTTTCATTTACAAAATGCAACTTAAACAAATGTTCACACAAAATGTATATTTCTTAATAATATTTGGGATATAGAAAATACTGATGCATTTATTTGATTTCTAGTCAACTTGTACCCTAACCGACTCGTACCCACGTCAACTCGTACCCAATAGGTCAACTCGTACCCAATAGGTCAACTCGTACCCAAAAGGCAAAAGTCAACTCATACCCAAGAATCTGCCCATAATGCAATATATCTATGCGCATATAAGTGACATATCACCAAATTAGGGTTGCCAAAAAAGTGGTCAATATGAGTATTGATCGGGCCGGTAGTCAATACTGGTTAAAACCGGTCAATACTGGTGAATACTGGTCGATTGAAAATTATTTGGTCATTATAGTCTGTGTTATTTATTTTAAATGTTTAAGTCACCATTTTGGTAAATACTGTACAGTAATTCATAACATGCACTATCAGTTTATAATATACTTATAAGTCATAATATTAAATAAATAATGCACAAATGACTGTTGAATTGGGGAAGATGTAAAAGTTTCTGTTCAAATTCCTTAGTTTAACAAAAATTACCTATAACAATTGACCATTATTGACCAGTATTGACCACTTGGTGAGTATTGATCGGGACGGTTAAAACCACTGGTTAAAACCAGGGGCGGTTTTAACCGCCCAACTCTGTAACGCTTAGGTATGATCAGTGCTTTCATTAAGAGCCGGTACCCAGTACTTTTACCCGCCTACAATTGCATTAAGTACCGGCAGAAAAAATCGTTTGCAAAAAAAAAAATTGTAAAATATTTTTAATCGTAAGTTTCTTCATAAAAGCCTTAAAATTGGCTTGAAAACTTTCTATTCGTTGCGTTCGGTTGATCGAGTTTGTTTTGGTGCTCTCTTCGAGGTCCGCGTCATTTCGACAGCTTTTTCCGCATTCTCTCACCAGAGGGCGCGCTACGCAAGCTTCACTTTCACCTCTGTTATCGTCTGATAAATAGTTCGGCTAAACACATGATATCGCTTGGACTAAATGACGTCTTTGACTCCAACAGAAATAGTCCAGTGAATAGCCCATTGCACCCAGAACAAATTGCAACAGAAATTTTAAACATACCACTATATTCACTTGGGTTCATAAATTCCTCTATAAAAAATCGCCAAAAAATTTCCATGTAATAACAATGAAAATTGAAATTTAAAATTGTTTGTTTTTTCAACTTTCGAATGTCCCGTGCGATCCTCCGTAGATAAATTGTTTATGATCATCCGAAGATGGTAAATTGGAAATGGTGACTGTGCCTTAGTTTAAAGTCAAATTTGATGTTGTTTTCTGATAACTTCTACAACCCATCCTTTCAAAACCATAGCATTGTCTATTAAAATATTTTAAAATTGATAAACAGGACAAATAATACATAAAAACTAGACTAAGCAGATGAAATTCCCATAATGCACCATTCTCAAACAAAATTCGCTTTGTACACATTTTTTCATAAGCGTATCTTCAGAGTTTCAAAGAATAATTCATTTAATGAATATTTATTTTGAATTATAATCTCTTTTCAATAAAATATGCACGTAAAATAAAACTAACGATACTGACGAAAATATTTTTGTATGGAACACCGTTCGTTCAATAAAATGATGTTTTAAAAGTTTATGATGCGATATATTTATACATAGATTTCTTACACTGCAACAATAATGATAAAAATGTAATAGACAAAAAAAGATAATGATAATACTATTGTTATAGATCAATAATATTTAAACGTCTATTGTCCAGGTTAAATACGGGAATCTATCGGAAGAAATCCATGTTGTACTTCTTAGATCGAAGGTATGATCGATAAGTAAGTACTTGAAGCCGTATTTTGTCTCTGCTGATGTTCAATTGTCGGGATTATTGGTTAATTAAAGTTTTGTATGCATTAACATGTATTTCTTTGATAAAGCCACATTCATCTTATTGAATTTAAATCTTATGGTTATGAAATGGATATTTAAAAATACCATTTATTCTGTTTCAACTATATCTAAAATAGTATATAATTTTTCAATTTTAGATAAAACAAATGGAAGGCCAAATCCAAATTTGTGTCTTCTGCCAAGACTCATTGGACGATGAAGAAAACACTGTTTTACTCAGGGAGAAGGGATGTGATGGTATCAAGAAAGCAAGCGAAACACTCAAGAAAGATATTTCAATAAGGCCAGGACAACGTGTTCATAAATCATGCAGGAGAGATTTTTGTCGCCACAAAGAGATACGCCGCTCTGAGCAAAACTCTGTATTGGAAGATAAAACAAGACAGCTACGATCACTGACAAATGCCTTTTCCTTTAAAGATCATTGCCTGTTTTGTACTCTACCGGCAAAAGTCGACGGTAAGAAAAGAGGTTCAGACTGTTTCCAAGTACAAACTTTCGACTTTCAGATGGCTGTACGAGCGGTATGTCATATGAAAGAAATGATCAGTGGGGCAAAGGCGTACTTGACAGAATCGAATTTGGGCGAGATTTTCCAGCTGTGGATGCCGTTTATCATCAAATATGCAGTACAAACTTTAGAACTGGCAGACAAGTCCCTAGACAGATGCAGAGCCTGGATGTGAAATTTCAAAAGTTGGGCAAAGGTAGACCTCCGAATATTACACAGACGAATGCTTTCATGAAAACAGTGAGTTGGTTAGAAGACAATGATGACGAACAGGTTACTGTGACTGATTTAGTGCTGAAAATGTCAGAAATGTGCAGCCAAGAACCATACAGTACCAAGTATATGAAGAAGAAACTTCTTGAACACTTTGGCTCTGCCATTGTAATTTCCGAAATCAACGGTAAAGCTGATGTTGTTACTTTCAAAACTACAGCATCAGAAATACTACACGAGTTTTATACTCAGCCAAAAGAAGAAGATTTAAAAACAAGGAAAAGGAGGATCATTGAAACGGCCGCAAAACTGGTTTTAAGCGATATTAAAAGCGTTCCCACGAATAAGCAGATGTATCCTGATCCTCAAACATTGTCATCATTGTCCGCAAACCAGGAATTTCTTCCGGAGTCCTTACAAATTTTTATGGATATTTTGTTCGAAGGGAAAAAGTCTGCGGTCAAAACTTCATCCATAGGGCAGGCAATTATGCAAGCTGTGAGACCCAAAGTGCTCCTTTCACCACTTCAGATTGGACTGGGAATCCAGTTACATCACCACTTTGCATCCAAGTATTTGATTGATGTTTTGTACAATCTTGGATTCAGTTCCTCTTACAACGAGGTTTTGAAATTTGAGTCAAGTGCAGCTGTCTCGTTGAAAACATATTTACCTGATGAAATCATCGACAGCAATATTCAGTTTACGGCGGACAACGTTGACCACAATTTGAAGACACTGGATGGTCACGATACATTCCACGGAATGGGAATTATCGCTACAATCACTCCGGGTGTCGATTTCACAGACCCTGTTCCAAGAATAAATGCAACTGCTGTGGAAATCGTGGAATCTGGGAAAATTGAAATCAAATTCTACAAGTCGCCTTATGAAACAACCCTGCTCACCCTGGCAAAATTAAGATCTTTCAAGTGCAGAGACCCAACAGAGGAATTAGAGACACTTTTAAAGGTATCGTGGCCACTTCAATCACGAAAGCTGATGTATTCAGGCTTCATGCAAACTATTCAAGAAGAAGCGTTTCCCGGCCAATCGTCTATTTGCTTCTTGCCAATGATCGATATGAATCCATCTTTCCGCCACGCCAATTATCACATTCGACCAGCCCCTATACTGGAAGGCTTTGATGATCATACAAAGTGAACCAAATGACAGTCCACTGAAAGCAGCAATCCTACGACTTGGAGGGTTCCATACACAAATGAGTTTCCTTGGTTGTATCGGCCATGTTATGCAGTCAACTGGCCTGTTTGAAGTTCTTGAAAACATATATGCTTCAACCACAATAGAGCACATGATGACGGGGAAGGCTGTGTCAAGAGCTGTTCGAGGGCATTTTATTGTAGATTGTGCTCTATATACTATAATGCTTTCAAGGTTGGTTGGTGTTCCTGCTCTGCAAACCCTTGACAGTGATGAAACCTCGTCAACTACAAAAAAGAGCGCTGACCTAAATGTTGGAGATGATGACGAATCAAACAATGACTCGGGTGATCTGACTGCTAAAAGAAGATTTCAGGAAGCTTTAACACTATATACAGGGATCCTCGAAGACAAAATAGGAATAGATGATGTCCTACATGATGAAAATTTAACAGAAATCAACCACCTGGTAAGAAAAGAGATGGAGCGTTTGTCAAAATACCCCACAGCCAAGTTATGGATCCAATACCTGGACATGATTGACATTATGAGGAGGTTCATTAAGGCAGAAAGAACTGGAAATTGGCATTTGCATCTTCACTGTGTACAAGAAATGCTTCCATTCTTCGCAGCAACAGGTCATAATCTGTACCTTAAATCTGCATATTGCTATCTTCAGCAAATGGATTTACTAGAAAAAGATCATCCAGACATATATCAGAAGTTTTGCGAGGGAAACCATGTAATACGAAGAAGCAATAGGTATTGGGCAGGAATATCAAGTGACTTGGTCATTGAGCAGACTCTGATGAGGAGCATAAAAACAACAGGAGGGATGACTAGAGGAAAAGGAATGTCGGAACAGCAGAGAGCACAGTGGTTATTGTCAATGCCGGCATGTTCCGGTATAAATTCTGCCATGCAGAGAGTTGAAAATTTGCAGTACGGGACAAGTAATCAACACAAGGATGGGATAATAGAGATTTGAGGACGGTCGTTCAGTTTCTCAACGAGAGAAACCCATTCTCTGAGAATGTATCTCTTCGTAATATAGAGACTGGCGTCACGGCTACAAATGAAGTAAATGTTCAGCATGCCCTTAGCGTTGGATAGAGCATCGTCAATTCTATGGAGGGCCAGAATGCATTTTCAATATCATTTAAAAGAAGTCTCCAAGTTAAGACTCTTAATTAAAAGCTTAAAGTTAAAACACAGGGTGACAGTCTCAATGTTAGTTCTCAGCTTCTCTTTCAAAGACTTATTACAGCCGCAAGAAATATAACAGAAGACGTTTCGAGGATTTTCGAGTATGAACTGAGCAATGTTCCCTCTTCCATGTTTGAATCATCAGGTGTCATGCGAGAACCCCAGAAATCCAACCTTGCTGAAGCCTTATGGGCACTCGGAGACTGTTCCGCAGAATATATGACTACGACAACAGACGTGCAGTATGTTCTTGATGGAGGATCTTTGCTTCACCGCATCCCATGGCCGAGAGGAGCGACCTTTGGGACAATCGTCAACATGTATGTTGCGTATGTCAGGAAAAGGTATGGTGATGCCATTGTTGTATTTGATGGCTATGGAAATGGACCCTCGACAAAGGATCATACTCATCAAAGACGGACGAAGGGGATTTATGGGACAAAAGTTTACTTTCACGAGGAAACCCCCTTCAAGTCAAAGAAAGAACAAGCAGAATTTCATTACACTCCTTGCAAAGCACCTCTCTATTCAAGGCTGTAAAGCTATTCATGCCCAGGATGACACAGCTGTTTTAATCGCACAGGCAGCAGTGGAGAGTTCAAAGACTACCAATACAGTCTTAGTTGGGGAAGACACAGATCTTTTGGTATTGCTATGTTATCACATGGATGTCACGTATGAAAAGTTAATCTTCCAGTCTGAAATGAGGGCGTCGTCAAGGAAAGTCAGAACATGGGATTTAAAGAAAGCCAAAACTGTTATGGGCCAGAACTTGTGCAAAATCTTGCCGTTTGTTCATGCTATATTAGGATGCGATACCACCTCCCGTTTCTTTGGTGTAGGGAAAGGACAGATCTTAAAGAAAGCAGTGAACGGCACTTATTTCCAGGATATTGCTAACAAGTTTCTGAATGCGAATTCAAAAGAGGAAGCCAGCAGAATAGGAGAAGAGGCACTAGTTTGTCTCTATAATGGAGTGCCACATGAGGGTCTTAATCTGCTTCGCTTCAGAAAATTTACAGCAAAAGTAATGACAAGCTCGAAATTTGTTGAGGTACACTGATTGCCTCCGACCTCCAATGCCGCGAAGTTTCATATCTTGCGAGTATTTCTACAATTAAAACAATGGATCGGCGAAGCAGATGGTATGGAAGCGAAAGATTGGGGGTGGTCAGTTGAAAACAACTTGTGCTTCCCAATCAGATCGAGCTTACCACCCGCACCTGATGAACTTCTAAAGACAATATACTGCAAATGCAAGAAAAACTGTGAAACTAATCGTTGTAACTGTAGAAAACACGGATTGGAGTGTTCTGTGGCCTGCACGGAGTGTAGAGGAAATACGTGTTGTAATATGTCTACAACAACTCTTGATGACCAGCTGGATTCCGATCTTGAAGACTATGAGTAGCTGAATAAACTATAATGTATTTTTACTCTATTACTGATAACATGTTATTATATTCTTTATGTATTTTTCACAATCTCTTCAAAACTCCAAATTGCTTATTTAATAATTTCTGAGAATGGGAATTTCGTATATTTTTATGAAAAGAAATATTATGTCTTTATTTTATCTTAATGAAATGCTTTAAAAATTAATTGGAAAATCATAAAATATTCTAGATTGCATTAACAATGAAATGATTTAAATTAGTGACTTTTTCCAGTTTTCAGCGATTTTTCATTGAAATTCTGTATTTTCTCCCCAAAAATCTTATAAAGTTCATGTTGGATTTTTGTCAATATTTCATATGATGATCATGACACTTTGAGCTACATAAAAATAGCCTAAGAAACTTTCTGGTGTAGTTTGTAAATGAATTAGTGACTTTTTCCAGTTTTCAGCGATTTTTAATCGAAATTCCGTATTTTCTCCCCAAAGATCTTATAAAGTTCATTTTGGATTTTTGGCGATTTTTCATATGATGATCAGATCACTTTGAACTTCATTAAAAACCCAAGAAACTTTCTGTTGCAACTTGTTCTAGGTCATGTTATTTAAATCATAGATTGACTAGACTAAAAGGCACGTTTCTGTTCTTTGTGCAATGTCAGATTTTCATCATTATAATCTCGCTAGTTTTTTTTAATGTAGAGTCCATAGTTACGAAGTGAAAGTGAAATAATACATTTGACAAGACAAAATAGTTCCATAAAAATGGAGGTTGCACTAACGTAATACAGCGTTTCGATACCTACCAATGTGTTTTTAACTCATAAATGTATGTTTTATTTTTTTATTCAAATTTTTGAATCAGCACAGATTTCAAAATTTACAAATAGTTATGAAAACAGAAAGTGTTTTTTGTATAAACTGTCCATTGTAAAAATAAATAATGAAATTCTTTTCTGAAAAATGATGAATCTTAAGAAACAGTACTTTGTGTCATAATCATTTGCAAAATTTTAATCAATCAAAGATCTGAATTAACCAAATGAAAATTATTTCATGTTCAGTTGTTAGAACAAAAATCATAATACTAAGCAAAATGATGTCATGTGCAAATACTTGTAGCCACAGAAAACCAAAACAATATGAAAATGAATCAGTCAAAGAGACTGCACTCCATTCAACTTTGAATAAAGAAAACAAAAACTTTCATATTTACAACATCATTTATTTAAAATATTTGCATTTTTATTAAGTAATAAACATGTCACAACAGTTTAACATCATGTTTCAACCAATATTAACCCTCAATTTTACAGATAAAAAAGCCCTTTTAACACAAAATTCAGTTAAAAAATAGCAGTATCAAATGCTGAAAACCCAGGAGCTTCTGGGGGGCTTCGCCCCCCTAGACCGGCCTGACTAATTGAAGACCTACAGGTAATTGAAGACTTATGGAAGACTTACAAAAATATATTCGATTTACATAAAAACTAATATGATTTTCTCATTAAGCATGTCTCAAATATCTAATATAAACAAAAATGTTTGATAAAAATAAGTTTTAAAGTGTATTTTCAAAGCTGGGTAGTGCCAACTATTTTTCTCTCTTGACGACCTAGCGCAAGAACGATAACTCGTATAAATGTCATACTTGCAAATCAGCTGTTCAATTAATAATCATTTCTTGTATATTTTCTTTATTAAAAGATAGGGAAAATATTTCAAAATTGTATATTAAAAAATAAAAGAAATGCATAACATTTGTAGATATATATTTACGTGAGTTATCGCTCTTGCACTAGGTCGTCTATTAGAAAAAAACTGTTCCCCATACTGAGCTTTATAAATATATTTTTATCAAAATTGTTTGTGTTTATTTTATATTTGAGACATGCTTAATCAGAAAATCATATTAGTTTTGATTTATATAGCCCACATTTTTGTAGGTCTTCTGTAAGTCTTCTGTAGGTCTTCAATTACCCGTAGGTCTTCAATTAGGTATGCCCCCCCTAGACCCCCCACCAGGGCGTTGCCCTGGACCCACTGGGGGCCTTAGGTGGCCCCCAGACCCCTCGCCCACAGGCTGGGGGTACCTCCTGATTCTCAGGAGGTACCCCCAGCCTTTAAAATTAATGAAACCCCTGGGTATGAGTTGTCATCAATTGAAGAGGAGGAGTCAACTCATAACCAGATTCTTGGGTACGAGTTGACTTTGCTTGTACTGAGCAGATAGTTTTTGATTGACAAATATGCCACTACTTCTGCATCATAATTTTTGTACATATACATTTATTTGGGGTTTTCAAGTAATTAATTTGTTTAATTGATAATTAATTAACATTAATGTTGAGTACTAAACGTCCCAATGTTAGAGTTATCTTGTTATGCTTCAATGGATTGTTTTCATAAGACTGTTTATAATCTTAATATGCAATTATAAATCGAATTACCTCTACTTCTTCCCATTACAATCACAATGATTTGTCACACGTACTTATCGTGTATCTATCACTATCATAAATGGATAGTATGTGCACGAGAAGATCCTCTTCTCAATAATTTCATCTGATTAATCGAAAAGCAAATACATTTTCTGTAAATCAATATCATGAAGGTAAAACTTGTTTTATGTAATGTAAGCCGTATTGATAGCATTATTATTCTATCTTAAAGTGTAATAAAAATCAGATAAATCCTGGGCCAAAACCCAATGCCGTGACAATATGTAGCAAACGGACGTGAAAACCGAGTCACGCCCCCTTGACATTTTCTTTATTTAGACCGATCAGAATACTTACCGGACTGTTTTGACTTTCTCATCTATTTCTTCCACCGATGGTTTTAACAAGTCTATCAGTCCCTCTGTCAGAGCATCTCTCGTTTTCGAATCCAAAGGTTTTTCACTTTCAGACGCCATTAGGAAAGCAATAATTGGATTTCCGATCCCGATATATTTTTGGGAAGTGGGGGGGGGGGGGGGGGGGGGGGGACTCAATTTAAGGTTATCGGGTACGGGTACGGGTTGGGATGGCTAAGATTGGTATCTTTTATGTACGACGTAGTTAGTCCTAATTGGATTGGTCCAGCCTAGCTTTATACAACACTTACATCAAAACAACACAATAAACAACGCAAATCCAAATTCTAAATATATCCAAGGGGAAAATTTGCTCTAAAAATAGACAGAAATTTAATCATACTAGTCTGGTTGGCCGTTGGTGTGTGAGGTAAGAAAGAGTTATTTTCTATTTAATTGAGAACTGAAACTCTAATTTATTCTTTTAATGTCAGCATAATTGGATGTATTCTTTCAAAAGAAAATCACTGATTTAGAAAATTATTCTATTTTCGCAAACTTATTTTTTAAAAAAATATTATTTGAGCTGAGTAGGCCTAATAATGCCGTTATTAGGCAAAAAATAAAAAGAAGATATTGTTAATTGAAGTGTTTTGTTACAGCAACACTAAAAAGATCTAGTTTTGTTATGAATTTTATACATAGATTACACCTCGCACAGAAATTCGGGATATTTATATAAAGGTAAGTCTCAAAAACCCAGTACCTAAATATAGAAGAACTTGTCAGATTAGATCATCACTTGAAGTACATGATTGTACTTACTATTTAAGAATATTGTGTAATATTCTGCTACGAGTTACACTGGCATGAGTTAAAGGAGAGTAGAAAAAGCTGAATTTGGTAAGTATTTATGACATTATATAGGCTACTGTTGTTTATTTTTAAAATATCCAGAGTGTAGATTAGCTTAGGTCCAATTGACTTCCTCTTAACAACGAGGACGTAACATCGTTTTTCAAGGTGGTGGCAGTCTGAAAACCAGTAACATGATTCTCCATTATATAAACTTACAATTTGGTAATCCGTTATACAAACTTACCTCTGATGAAACATTTGATTTTTTTTTTTCATTGGGTTCTTTTACGGAATTATGTAAACTTGGTGAATACATTGTACCTATATAAATGTTCAGCTATTAGATCTCAGTTATTATAAGATTATCCTCAGTATCTATCCTGTCCATCAGTATATAGATAAACTAAAAGGGGTAAAATTCTAAATCGAGGGGAAGGAGGGGTAAGTTGTTTCAAATACATATCTATTTTTATTCCTCTATTAATAATTTATGAAATGTCTTCTATCAATAAGATATCTAATAAATCTTATAAGATGTCTCATATAGTTTACAGTTTATAAGATATCTCATATAAAATATCATAATATATATGGTATCTTATAAACTATATACGATATTTGAAACTTTATAAGATATCTTTTATATTAAACAAGATATCTTATCAACTTTATGAGATATATTATAATACATACAAGATATCAGATATGTTTTATATGATATCTTATAAAAGTAAATTCATTTGATACTTGATAAAGTTTATAAAACATCTCATATAATTTACAGTTTATAAGATATCTTATAAACTATACAAGATATCTCATAAACTTTATAAGATATTTTATACATTAAACAAGATATCTCATAAAGTTTATGAGATATCTTATAAAATATATGAGCTATCTTATAAACTTTCTTTTATAAGATATACAAATGTATCATAAAAGTTAAATGATATCTTATATAAAAGTTATAGAATATCTTATAAAAGTTATGTTATCTTTTAAAAGTTTATGAGATGATTTATATCAAAAACGTTAATAATATATCTTATAAGGTTTATGAGATATCTGGTATTAAGTTTATGAGAAATCTTATATACTATATACGATATCACATATAATTAATGAGATATCCTATAAAGAAAAAAATATGAGATCATACCTTTTATAAAGTATCTTATAAAGGATATAAGATATCTCAAAACTTTATAAGATATCTCATAAACTTTATAAGATATCTTATAACGTTTACAAGATATCTTATAAAAATTATGCGATATCTTTAAAGAGGAATAATTGTAAAAACGATGTGCCATACTTAACAACTGTCCCCTTTTTCTTATGGGCCTGCAGGGCCGTGGCTAGCACTTTTTCTTATGGGCCTGCAGGGCCGTGGCTAGCACTTTTGGTGTGTAGGCAATTTCATAAAACAGTAGCTTTCACTGAGATGCGAAGCACCGAAAGATGGTGGTGCGGGGTAGGGGTGGACCGTCCTCCCTCCCGCTGGGAGTGGGCGTCAAAAAAAAGGGGGGGGGGGGTACTGATTCACGCTAATCTGGGTATCAAGTTCATTATGATAGGTATAAACTATCGTGTGACTTTCATAGAGGCCTGTCACTTCATTAAAAGGCAAGTCTGATCGGTAGTAGTACACCTGAACGGACTGCTTGTGAAAATATTTTCCTTCTGATTCGGAAAGTTTAAATAAAAAACAATATGCTCAAGTATGACATCCAGAGATGGTATCTCAACCAAGATGGCTGGAAAAGACGCGTACGGTACATTGTACCAAATTCCCAGATCTGTTCTTTAGGATACACGACCACTTAGTAGACCCCCCCCCCCCTCCCTTTATGATTATTTGCAATTGGCAAACGTGGACTAATTCCGTTACTCTACAACATATCGTACCGATTGGTCGAAATCTGGAGGTTTATTGGACGTGATCATGTAGAAACATAGTGTTAATATCCTTCTGAGTGATCATAGTTCTTCAATATTGAGAATCTATATTATTAAATCAATAAGGGGAAAATGGTTCAAACGATAAAGACTTTGCATTTTTCCTATTCTCTGTGTATTTGGAAAACATACTTTTAGACGGTATTTTTTTTAAAATCTTTTATTTTAGACATCCATACATATACATACATGTACTAACCTTGATGGACATTGAAAGCTGTGGCATTGAGGTCATTTTAAAGTATTAATTTCAACTTTGAAATTATCCGAAATCAGATTTTTGATGGAGATTCATTCCACTTTTAAGATACCCAAAGCAATACACTTTTAAGTTTCTGTCCACGATACTATCACCGGAGTCAACCAAAACACATTTATAGAAATTGTGTTTTAATTTTCACGGATTATAAATTCTTCAATTTAAAGCTTGATTTTTTTAAGGTCTTAAAATTACCATTATCATCTGGATGAAGTTTTTGATGATACAGTGTAAGAAGAAATATATCCAACAAAATAAATATGTTAATTAAACACTAGAAAAGCCTAAACATTTCATTATCTTCACATTTTACATAAGATATATGTTATGAACATCATAAATTATGTGTAGGCACGAGTATCTACTCGAGCCTAACGAAGCTGCTCCCCTGGCCCGCATACTGCGAAATCGCTGGGGTATAATTTCTTTGATATAGTTTCTGTACTTTAATTGAAATTCGAGAATTTCATGCAATATGAGTGGAAGGTTTAGAAATTAATATATCTTGTAGGTAATTCGACACAAAATAGTTATTCATTTCGAAACAGGTTAGGAACCACATAACAGTAGAAAGAGGGCTAGTACTGCATTGTACAAAGAGATTCTTTATATGCAAGCATCGTAAATCCAGAAACTTATAAACTCAAATAATTTTAAGATATCTTTAATTATCTGAAGATACAAATGTGTCATCAATCCATTTGCGCCCAACAATTCAACTAAAGACCTCTTAAAAAAATTAATGATATTTTCAATTCTGAATTATTGCGCGCATTAATTGAATTGGTGATATAATTCATTATTCTGCTGAATTAATGCGAGCTGCAATTGAATTGAAGGAAGCAATAATTCGATTGATGCGCGCATCAAATCAATTATTGCCCTCATCAGTTGAATTCATACGCGCACCAAAATCGATTATTGCTCTCATGAAAGGTGAAAATAACGAACAGTGATCAATCTTATAAATTCTATAAGCAATATAAAATAGAGGGTTGGGCAAACACGGACCCCTGGATATACCAGAGGTGGGACCAGGTGCCTAGGAGGAGTAAGCATTTCCTGTCGACTGGTCACAACTGCCGCGAGCCCTATATTTTGATTCGGTAAACGGAGTTATCCGTAGTTAAAATCACTGTGCCAAGAACGGCCTAACAATAGGTATGAAACAAGTCAGACAGCAATTTATTGAATTGACGCGCGCATTTATAATTCAATTGTGGCGCGCATGAAAGCAATAATTGATTTGATGCGCACATCAATTCAATTATTGTGCGTAATAATTAAACTGATATCTTTTTTATAATTGAAGATGTCTTCAATTATTTGAGTTTATGTTAATTTAGCTCTCCTTAGAAACTACAGTCTGCATATTCTGGCTGAGTCATGTGGTGTAAGTTATTGCTGAAATCTTTATTAACCATGTTTTTATATATAATGCTTTGTGATTAACTTTGAATTTTACTCTTTTCATATAAGTGCTATTTTTTGTACAATTTATATACATGCAAGATGATATCTATAGACCTAGCT
The DNA here is from genome assembly GCF_947568905.1 of Ostrea edulis. Taxonomy (NCBI): domain Eukaryota; kingdom Metazoa; phylum Mollusca; class Bivalvia; order Ostreida; family Ostreidae; genus Ostrea; species Ostrea edulis. Next base: position 30,238,209 of record NC_079165.1, on the reverse strand, counting down.
AAGATGATTAGAAAACATAGCGCCAAGGTGCTACTGTGTTAAATGAGATGATCAGATCACAGGCACTCGACGTTTTAAATATCTATAATAAAAAAAATTGTCTTCCTGTAAACATAATACTCGACGTTTTAAATATCTATGATAAAAATAATTGTCTTCCTGTAAACATAATATTATGTTTACAGGAAGACAATTTTTTTAAATTATAGATATTTAAAACGTCGAGTGCCTGTGGATCAACTAAGCACTACTTACCCAGATTTCAAAATGTAGAAAGCATTTCAAACACATCGGATATTAGAAAGAGTATTTTGTAAATAATTGTTAAGTGCATATAATCTACATGTCATGTAAAATCATTTCATGCAAAACTAGCTCTCTTGGAATTTTTTGTTAATAGACCAGGGTCTCCGATCTATTTAGAATTTTTCCTGGAGAGCTACAGTTCTGTAGTTATGATATTATGTAAGACGTATATCAGGATCGCGATCATTTTCTTCACTGGATAGGGAAAAAAAGTACATGTCTTGTTATAACCATTAGTAATCATATCAACAAATTACATGCGTAACCCCCCTCTCTGTCTCATCTTATGTACTGTATTTTGAACTCTATTTAAACACTATTTAATGAGACATGAAAATCCTGATACTTCCTTAAAATTGCTTCATATTGATATTCATATTTTAACTAAGGATGCTAAAAATAACACTCGTACTTCCTCAATTTCAGATTTGTAATGTCGGAGGTTGGTATACATGAAGGGGGATACCCAACAAAAATATTCAAAAATGGATTCGACTCCAAAGTTCTGTGCAACACGTGTAACAAAGTCCTACGAGACCCGGTCCAGAGCTACTGTGGTCACAGGTTCTGCAAGGAATGTATTTCCGTCGTTATCAGGTAAGTTCAATGCTGTGACTGGGGCAGATCCAGATTTTCAATTAGGGGGAAATTCACGAGCGGTCTCTGGGAGCCACAAAAGGCAGGGTCCTGGTAACCACAAAAGGCAGGGTCCTGGTAACCACAAAAGGCAGGGTCCTGATAGCCACAAAAGGCAGGGCCCTGGGAGCCACAAAAGGCAGGGTCCTGGTAGAGGCCAAAGGAAGGAGAGACCGCTCCTCCGAAACTTCTGATTTTTTTTTTTCCGTTTTAAGAAGCTTCTCCTTTATATTTTTTTAATGGTTTGTTTTTGCTTTTTAGCTCACCTGAGGTGAAAGCTCGTCTTTCTGTCCGTCTGTGTGTCTGTAAACTCCACATTTTCATCTTCTTCTCCAGAACCACTGGATCAATTTCAATCAAATTTGGTACAAATCTTCCTCGAGTTAGGAGAATTCAAGTTTGTTCAAGTAAAGGGTTATACCATCGTCGCAAACCACGGTCTTGAGTCCACACACGCTCCCTGATGATGAGAGAATCGATTAGAAGCACCCGTGGGTAACCGATGATGGGGTTATACCAACTTCAAAGAATATATTGGCCTAATCGAAAAAGGAAAAAAAAATAAAAATAGGATTGGGTCCTTTAAAAATCTTCTCAAGAACCACTGGGTCAGTAAAGATAAAGCATAAAAACTCCCTGGCATAGTGTAAATTGAAAATTTGTTCGAATTATAGCCACTGGGAGTATGGTAGAGCACAGTGGGGGTTAGGGCCGGGGATCAAAATTTTACATGGGAATGTATAGGGAATTATTGGAACCACTGAGCCAGGAAAGATACAATTCCTGACAATAGGGGATCAAAGTATACATGTATAGAGAAAATCTTGGAAAATCTTTTCTCGCGAACCACTGCATGAGCCAGAAAACATGAAAGCATAAAAGCTTCCTGATAAAGAGTAGGTTCAAGTTTGATCAATTCATGGTCTCTTGGGCTAAAATGGGGCCATAATAGGGGGGTAAAAGTTTTAAATGCGGATATATAGGAACATTTTTTTTTTTTAAAATCTACTTCTCAAGAACCATTGCGCCAGAAAAGTTGAAATTTACACGTAAGCTTCCTGACATAGAATAGACTCACATTTGTTCAAATCATGGCCCCGGGGATAGGGTGGGGCCACAATAAGACATTAAAGTTTTACATGCAGCTATATAGGAAAATATTTTCGAATCTTCTCGAGAACAACAGGCCCATGATTAGTCATTATATGCAAGCTTCCCTGGGTAGTACAGATTCAAGTCCTTCTGAATTAGGATGAGGTAACGATAGGGGAGTCAAGTTTTATATGACAATAGAATTAGGATGAGGTAACGATAGGGGAGTCAAGTTTTATATGACAATAGATAGGGAGGTAACGATAGGGGAGTCAAGTTTTATATGACAATAGATAGGAAAATATCATTTAAAATCTTTTTCTCAACAACAGTAGAGTCATGGGTAGACATGTTGACAAGTATTTTCAAATATTTCAAATTCAAGTTTGTTCAATTCAGGGGTAGGCGGAGCGTAGCCAGGGTACTTTTGATGTGGACGCCCGAATAGGCAGGGGGTTTGGGGGCCGCCTTAAGGCCCCCAATGGGTCCAGAGCAAAGCAAAGTTGAAGAATCCACATGTTTTGTGAATTCAAGTTTGTTTATCAAAATCATGATTATGTCATAACCCTCTGGGACTAAGGGTCACAATATGGGGTCAAACTTTTTCTTGGGAATAAGATATTTAAAAAATCTTTTAAGAATCACAACATCGGAACAACAGAAGGGCCGAGGTGACTATGGGTCTCTTGTTTGAATATGAGACATTTCTTTATCAGTCTCTCTCGATCGTTCAAATTTTCTGGGGAAAGTCAACCCTCTCTGGTCCTGCCTCTGTTTTTGTAAATGTTTTAATTAATTGGGCCTGACAATCGCAACCAATTATTTCTTCTTCTTTTTTTCAATAGTTCTGGAAACCAGATCCAGTGTAAGTCGTGTATAGAGGAGGGCGTGGACAACGAAGACTACAGCATCATCAGGAAAGACCAGGTATATCGAAAGGAGGCAAACTTACTATATGTAGTACTTGGAGGGGTTAATTTTTCCCAAGGGGCTAATTTTGTATTCGCCTCTAGTGTTTAGCTTACCTGAGCCGAAGGCAGAATGTATAGGGAAAAATATGGACCATGGGGTTAGAGTAGAGCTAGAATAGGAGAAATTTGCATGGTACATGAACATTCAAGTTAGGTTAAGTCATGACCCTGTTTGGCTTAGGCGGGGTCATACTATATGGGTTTGGGTGGGGGGTTTTTCCCATGGGAATAAAGAAGGGTAAAAATTCTATATCATGCTATTTTTTATATTCCCGCTTGAGATTAAACGAATAATGTATTTAAACAATTTATTTTGGAATTAATTGTGGTCATGATTTTAGACAACATACTGGAGTGTTCTCTCAGATTACCAAATTTCGTCATCCTGTTTTGTGTGGGGTTTTTTAATGAACCGATTGTGCTGACGGCGATCAAATTAAATGTTAATTTGTATAGCAAAATATTGCATATACAATGTACAAGAAAATTGTTTAGGTCGACGCATGCGGTCTATACCGATTTTTGAGAAATTGTCTGAAAACTTCAGTTTTTTCTGGAAAATGTATAACATCACATACTTTGTGACGTCATATTCAACAAAGGAATCAGTTATGATGAAAATGGATTTTCATTTTCTTTCACAATATTCCAACATGGGTCTTGAGTCTTTAAAATTCAGGGCGTCAAACATCGTCGGAAACCCGCAGTTGATTACGCTTCGTTCCTCTCTCCATCATGGATGAGAGAGAAACGGACAGTAATCAACTGTGAGTTTCCGAGGATGGGCATCAAATGGCTGTAGTTACACCTAGTCCTTTCTAATAATTTCAGAGTTATTTTTCTTTCTTATAATTTCTTGAGCATTTGGCACAAACTAAGAGTATAGTTAATGTGTGTGTTTGTGTGTGTGTGTGTGTGTGTGAGAGAGAGAGAGAGAGAGAGAGAGAGAGAGAGAGAGAGAGAGTATCATCAATGAATCACCCCGTGCTTGATTCTTACAAAAGTAGCTGTATGTATTTTTCCGTTTCTTGCAGCTTTTTCCTGATAATGCATTGCGAAGAGAAATGTTTAGTTTGGAAGCAAATTGTCCCAATCCGGGCTGTTCGTGGACAGGAAAATTCAGAGATTATGAGGTATCTTGATTGTCTTATGAATTTTGTTATAAAATTCTTTCTCCATCTTGAATCATAGAATGAAATATAAACTTTTACAATTGTATTTCAGAAACACGCAAATGAATGTAAATACCGCCCCGTGTTATGTCCAAACTGTGGCGAGTCGGTGGAAGTGAATAAAATGAAAACTCACCTGGAAAATGCATGCCCTAGAAGGAAATTGAAATGCAAATATTGCTCCTTGGACATCACTCAGGATCAAATGGCGGTATTGTTTTTACAGATTTCTCAAACACTTAACTAGCTAGGGGACCAGGGGATACTATTGAAATATTACTGTAAAGTTCCTTTATATATAAGTATATATATGTGTGTCTGCATAGAATATTCCCGTTCTAAACACAAAGTAACGAAGATTTTCATGCATTGTAAACTTTTTTTTTTATATCAGCAACACACGAAAGATTGTCCGAAACAACCAGTGAAGTGCGAAAGTTGTGGGAAAAAGAAAATAGCGCGGGAAATGGTATGTTGCTTGGTTACATATTCATTGGTAATGAAGACTTCTTTAGATCATAACCATTTTAAGTGGAAGACTATACATACAAGATTTTATACTGATATGCTTCTTTTGTAGTTGCAGGATCATAAAAATACCGAATGTCCAAATCAGAGCATAGCTTGCATGGCAGGCTGTGAAGCGGTAGGATATTTTTTCTTTTCACTTTGAATACTCTTTCAACCTCTTTTTAGCTCACCTGACATGAAAGCTCAAGTGAGCTTTTCTGAGTGCCTGTTGTCCGTCGTCTATCCATCTGTAAACTTTTCACATTTTCGACTTCTTCTCCAGAACTGGGCCAATTTCAACCAAACTTGGCCAAATGCATTCTTGGGTAAAGGGCTCTAAAGTTTGTTCAAATGAAGGGTCATGCCCCCTTCAAAGGGGACATAATCACAAACATGCAAAAATAGGGTGGGTTCATTTAAAAATCTTCTTCTCAAGAACCACTGAGCCAGAAGAGCTGAAATATACATGAAAGCTTCCTGACATAGTGCAGATTCAAGTTTGTTAAAATCATGACCTCCGGGGGTAGGGTGAGGCCACAATAGGGAATCAAAGTTTTACATAGGAATATTCATATACGTAAAATCTTTGAAAATATTCTTCCCAAGAACCACTGGTCTAGGAAAATACTACATGAAAGCTTTCCTGGTGTAGTGTAGATTCAAGTTCTGTTAAAATCGGTAGGATGGGGCTATACAATAGGAGATCAAAGTTTTACATACAAATAAAATGGGGAAACTCTTTAAAAATCTTCTTCTCAAGAACCACTGGGCCAGAAAAGTTTACATTTACATGAAAGCTTCCTGACATAGCGCAGATTCAAGTTTGTAAAACCCATGGCCCCTGGCAGTAGGTTGTGGTCATAATAGGGATCAAACTCAAAGTTTTACATGCGGATATATAGGGAAAATCTTTAACTATAGACCAAGGTGGCGCAGGTGAGCGATGTGGCTCATGGGCCTCTTGTTCATATTCACTGATATGCGCGATCAATACTTTTTTGATCCATGATCGAAGATTCGGGAACATAGTTTTTGGCCTGTCTTTCTGTAACAAAAAACTTTAATCTCTTGGTCCAAATATTCATGGCTTAAAGTTCCACTTTGTTGTAATCCGGGGGCATCAGTGTTTCACGAACACATTTTGTTTTTACTTGAATTTGTAAGATACTACAGTAGCCACATTTCCCACAGGTTGAACGACGGCGGTTTCTTAGTCATATTGAGGAGAAACCTGGATTCCATATCCAAAAAATAATGAAAGCAGTAGAGGAAATTAGAGAACTGGTTACCACAGAGGTTTCCAAGAAAGAATTAGCGCGGTTAAATGGAAACATTGAAGCCGGTCAGCAGACAGGAGAAAGCGGTGCGTCGTCTGGAAACGTGGAACAATCGCCCAATGGAAGCGACCAACAAAACAGTACAAAGGTCACTGCATTAGAAATTAAAGTGAGGACTTTTGAAGGGATTGCCACCACTCTACACAGAGAGACAGAACGAATTTTAAATGTCTTGGATGAAAATAAGAAGGAAATTGAAGATGCCAAGAAACTGAATGAAGAAAAAACACGGAAAATCATGGAGTTAGAAAAGAAACTGGCGAATAGTGATGTTCAAGTTACACAACTAACGCAGAGATTGCTTTCGTGTGAAGTGGCTTCATACAATGGCGAATTAGTATGGCGACTGGACAACTGGAAAGAGCATCGAGAAAAGGCCGTTTCGGGAGTGATCACTAGCATCTTTTCCCCACCATTTTATACTTCTAAGTATGGCTACAAAATGTGTGTAAGGTATGTTTTACTTTTTAAAATTTATTCAATATTTGTAGAAAAAGAAATTTATTAAATTTGGCAGTCCAAAAGAACTATTGTACTTGGTTTCACTAAAACTAAAACACCTTACCTTGAACAAAATTTTCATTTTTAAACAAGCGCAGGTCTAGAGGGAAGGGGTGGCAGGGACCCGAATCTTGAAATTGGTTTGAAATACAGATACATGTTTTGCCTACTTTATGCAGTTTCGTTGTTAAATGTTAAAAAATATTGACCACCTGATAAACCACTAGTTTAGGTTGGACCCCCTTGAAAAATCGCAATGAAATAAATTTTACTGAAACACCTATTTACAGATATGTATGCGCGATTGATTGATTTTGTTTTCTTATGTACAGAATATATCCAAATGGAGATGGCATGGGAAAGAATACCCACGTGTCAATATTCTTCGCCATCATGAGAGGAGAATATGATCCTATCTTGGACTGGCCTTTCTCACGCCGAATTGTTTTCACAGTGCATGATCAGAATGGTGAAAATCACATCAAAGATTCTTTTCGAACAGACCCGAACAGTTCTTCATTCAAATGTCCAACAACAGATATGAACATTGCCAGCGGATGTCCGTTGTTTTTGCCACTAACACGTCTTCAAGGCAACAATGGTTTTGTGAAAAATAATGTCATATACATCAAAACAAAAGTGGAGGAAATTCGCTGATGTAAACTCTTGATTTACACATCGCCGAAGTCAGATCGAACTGAATTATGAGCACTTTCTTAGATTTCACTGGCTTCAACCCATCTCTTTTGGGGTTCGATACAGTGCAGCGATTGGTACCATGTGATAGGGGTTCAGTTTTCTAGACAATTATGTAGTGTGAGTTCGGTATTGTACCAACGCCTACCGTACATTTTTGCATGTCGTGATTGACCCAGAAGCCTAATCTCAGCTGAGATTTAATCATTCGGTTCGGATGGGTATTTTGACTTACGCCTTCACCGAATCTCTGAGCAATCCTTTTCGATTGGTTCTAGCAATTAATATGTATTTACGCTGGTAATTTTGTCTGTAATGATAATAGTAAGGTTCTAGGTTCTATACCATCAGGGGGTGGTATGGTATAGATGTTACAAAATAAATATCGGTTCCTGTGACTTAGGTAACACTGCCGTTCACTTCAAATAAATGATTAACTGTTAAACACTATCAGCACTGGATTGCTATTAATCCTCTTTTGGTAGGAAAATCCCACAATGAAAACATCCGTATGGAATTAGATAGACAAAACCCTTTATCAACTTTACTTCCAGCATACTAAGTATTCATGAGGCAATATTTACATTTCCAATGTTTTGCCAGCTTCGATATCTTTACCAATTGAAATGATGGCACACGAAGGATGCTGGCGTAAAGCGTCGCAGGCCATGACCTCATGTATTAATTTCCAAAGCTGAGATTTATTGCTTATTTGTATGGAGTGATCCTCCATGCTATATATAACGTATACTCTCTGTAGTACTGATTGTTGTATCAATATATCGAGTAGACTTCATCGCAGTCATTTTACACATCATTTGAATGTAGATGTGTGTAAAAGTGAGAGCATTTTGCGTCATATGGTCCCAATTTCGGTAGGCTTGAGAAAAACCCACTAAAAACAACCCCAACAAATCACTGACAGCTGTTCCGAACCTCCTGAAGTTGGGTTGAACCCGATTGAATTTATTTTGCATTGTAAGAATTGTTAATTTCTTTTTAGCTCAAGTGAGCTTTTCTGATTGCCTGTTGTCCGTCGTCTGTTCTTCTGTCTGTCCGTCTGTAAACTTTTTACATTTTCGACTTCTTATCCAGAATCACTGGGCCAGTTTCAACCAAACTTGGCCAAAAGGATCCTTATGTGAAGGACTTTCAAGTTTGTTCAATTGAAGGGCTATGTCCCCTTCAAAGGGGACATAATCACAAAAATGCAAAAACAGGGTGGGTTCATTTAAAAATCTTCTCAAGAACCACTGGTCCCGAAGAGCTGAAATTCACATGAAAGCTTCCTGACATTGTGCAGATTCAAATTTGTAAATATAATGACCCCCGGGGTGGAATTGGGCCATAATAGGGGATGAAAGTTTTACATGCAAATATATTGGGAAAATCTTGTTCTCAAGAACCACTGTGCCAGGAAAGCACAAATTTACATGAAAGCTTCCAAACATAGTTCAGATTCAAGTTTGTTAAAATCATGGCGCCCGGGGGGTAGGATGGGGCCACAATAGGGAATCAAAGTTTTACGTACAAACATACAAGGAAAATCTTTAAAAGTCTTCTTTTCAAGAACCACTAGGCCATAAAGGTTTACATATACATGTATATAAAAACTTCCTGAGATAGTGCAGATTCAAGTTTGTAAAAATCATGCCCTCCGGGGGTAAGTTGGGTCAAAGTTTTCCATTCGTATATATAGGGAAAATCTTTAAATATGGGCCAAGGTGACTCAGGTGAGCGATGTGGCCCATGGACCTCTTGTTTTATTATACAATTTGAATAATGTGTGTGTATACTGATTATATTATCTATTCCATAACCGTTAATCGGACCCATAGATACTATCTAAACTAAAAATTATTACCATCGCACAGCAGGCGCAAAACGCTGAAGAACGATGAAATATCAATGTTTAGGTATTTTAAATTTCAGCGCTGAAACATTGTCAGTGGAAGTGCTACACTTTTTCCACATTGAATTTACCGCGGTTTTCCACGTTATCATACCATTAGAAATCCAGAATATTTTTCAACTTGAGGACGTAACATTCTTTTAAAGCATGTTTAATATAATATTGTAAAGTTACAGCTTTTAATAAGTAATAACCACTTTTGTACATTTTGTATGATATGAACAATGTATCAATTCATATACTGAAACATTTAAATCTGATATCTGACTTTAAAGTCAATGCATTTTCGTTATAAATTATATGTTGAAATGTCAGCATAGATTCCACGTCAGGATTCCAACGTTATTTCAATTTTAAAAAGAAACCCACTTTTCAACATTGAAAATTTATATGCTGAATCTACGTCTTGTAGCTTTTGGAGAGGGTGGGGGTGAAATACTCGATTATAGGGTGAGAGGTTGTTTGTTGTTTTTTCTTCTTCTCTGTTTCTGATCAAATGAATGACTGTTAACAATAAAAATATTTTACATGATGTGTATGACTGAATAATTTCCTGAAGTTTTATTGGCTGAATTTCATTTCGATAAATCTATAGTTACATGTCAACAAAATATATTGCCCTCGTGTGTTTCCTTGTATTTATAACTGGTTAGTCCGGTCCCGTGACCAAGATATCATAGAATCGATTTTGTAAAATGCAATGGTCAGAGAGACCCGGAGAATTCCAGAATTCATGCACGCGACAGTTACTTTTACCAATCATTTCCCACGTACCAAGAATGACGCATTCGGATTGGCTAGCAAGTTGTGGTAAGGAAAGAAACCATATCATGGTCTGAAACCGGGTGTTGAAAACACCAGAATGGCTTTTCTCATACAACTGTACATACAGGAGATTATGAGATTCGTCATTTAAGTTTCATACGAAGTGAATTTGATTAGGTTTAATATCAGGGGCGAACTCCCTGTTGTATCCTGGAACTTACCCCGGATTGTATATTTCTATATACTCCCTGAAGCTACGGAGACTTGTTGCAGTGGCGGATCTAGCACCCGCTCCTCTCACAAAGATGATCCGCGAATTGCCACACAGCACTGATTAGACCTAAATGACGAGTATGGAATGTTTATGGATCACCAAATTAACATGGACTCAAATAATTGAAAATATTTTTGATTATTTGATGATATCATCATTTCAATTATTGCGCAATAACTGAATTGATGCGCGCACCAAATCAAGTGTTGCTCTTGTCAATTCAATTGATGCGCGCATCAATGTGGTGAAATTATTGCTAGCAAGCTCGGTATAAATGGTTTTATAATCTCTTTGATTCAATTGAAGATATCGTTAATTATTTACAAGGATTTTGCATAAGGAAATAAAGTAGTGCCAAACATATGCGTACAAATGTTTTCCTTAAGTTCATTTTTTTTCAAATGTTCAGACGTACATTCAAGAAACCAAAAGATTCAATTAATGCTATATTGTACTACTACTTATAGAATATACCTATATGTACCATTATTGTATTAACTATTTACTGTATATTAATGACAATTGTGTGTTATTCTATTTCTATAAGGAGAAGAACTCGTAAGTTGCAAGAACTTGTTTCTAATCCTTTTGTATATAGTATATACAATAAAATATGTTCAAATCAAATCAAGTTCATTTAAAAAAAACAACAACAACAAAACTTTAATATTTTGTTCTAAGGAACAAAACCTCTTATTGTGCATGGTATAAAAGAAATTTATGCTATAATTTTTCTCCACTTAATTTCAGATATAGGGTACCATAACCCAGTTAAAAGAATGTGAAATTAAACTTTCGTGATAAGAATGTGCCCTACGTAAAATTATAGAGATTTTACAAAAATAATGATCTATTTATTTCGACAAAATATATTGTAATTGATACATCTGTGTACATAGCGTTACAATATGTAACATGCATGATTCGTCAATAACAAATCTTAAACCAAACATCGCATTGAAAGGCTTCTTTAAAGGAAATGTATTATTCATGTTAGAAAAATTAGATTAAGAAAAAATGACACATTCGGCAAATGATGTCATCATATTTAACCTTTAACCTTAAAATATGACCTTCACCTTCATTATACTTTGCCCAAAGACAAAAGACTGGTGATACGTGTATCCAAATACCAGGTATCCACTAGCTACACAACAAAAGTTACCTGTTATTTTTTGATAGACAGTTAAATCTCCCAAAGATGTAATAAATGCATTCAAGAATTAGACTCCCAGATCTACAATATATTAGATGTCTCTCATATTTTTCAGAATATGCCAAAATACGTGCCAGGATTATATTAGTTTGTTCAGAACATCATTGAATATTAGTATCATGGAGATTTCATTTATGGAATTAAGATATAAGCGAAACTAATTTTACAGGTGTTTGGTACTACCTAAATGCGCGCATCAATTCTTTTAAAAGAGAGCAACAATTCAATATTAAAGAGACCATTAATTCAATTGTGGATATGTTGAATTGAAAATATCGCTAAACAGATAGTTGCTCTCTCTAAAAGAATTATTGCACGCATCAACTGAATCTATGAATAATTAATTCCATTGAAGAGTTAACTGAATTATTGCTCTCTGTAATTAAATTGTAGCGCGTATCAATTCATTTTTTTTTTATGTCGTCAATTCATTTGAAGAGAGCAGTCATTCAGTTATACAGCGCGTTTCAATTCAGCAGAAGAACTTATGCTATCAACGATCGCAATTCAATTTAAATGTGTGTAATAAATCAGAGTTGAAGATAATCTTTAATTATTGAATTATTGTGCACATCAAATGAATGATGATATCTTCAAATAATTAAAGATATCTTCAATTATTTAAGTTTATTTTAATTTGGCGCTCCATATATGTTTTTACACACACACATTTATACACGTTCACATTTAGATAAAAATTGTTTATATTATCCTATTGTATTCCCTAATATTTACATTCCCATATGTTTAGTTAGTAAGTCTAAACCTTTATTGGTTTTGTTAAACAATTATTTTTGAAAATACATCACGACATCTAACCTTCTACTCTTTACGCCAGCATATACTTCACGAAGCGGTAACATGTGAAGCGTTGCATATTCATGTCCTCATTCATGCATTTTCTTTTCAAACTAGGCCGCCTGAAAATCATATAAATACACATTCTCAGGGAAACATCAATACAAGAGTACAAAAATCCACCAAGTCGTGTCATGAATATAAGAAATATTGCATTATAGGAATATATACACAATCAATAAAAGCATGGTAAATTGTACAGGTCTGTCGTGCAGTTAGAGGTGGTGAAGATGACTGAATCGATATAAAGTTACAAATACATTGAAAAGGGGTTTGATGCAATCTGACTAGAGTACAGACCTATATTATAAATTAATATATTTATGATATAGGTCTGTACTTTAGTCAGGGTTTGGTGGAGACCTAAAGTATTTAGTGTCCGGAAATTTTCTGTTCGCGTTTACGCTTTTAGTACTATGTAGCGAATTACATTTCCTATTGTAAACACGGTGTTTTTGGAACTTGTACTTACTACAGAGACATAAAGCTTTATATCTCTGCGTAATAGATATTTTGATGGTGCGTGTTTCTGAAATTGATAATTAGTAACTTGGTAAGTGTACTATTTCTGTGTAGATGAATATTTACGTATAGTGTTATTTTTAATCAGGACACAACCGTACTATTATCGCATCTTCTCGGATTCTATGAAATTATTTCTCTATCGAATATTGTAACTTAGTTTTGGATGAGTAATGTTTATTTACATAACAAATCCATGAAAGTTTACTAAAGTAAACATGTGTTCATTTTAAGGACTCTTACTAGAGGGCGAAGCCCTCTCACGGCCCGAAGTGCCGTGAGAGAGGAACTCTCCCTATAGGTAACACGTATATACATGTTTAAAAGGAAAATAATGAAAACTTAAACCATACCTATGGAACTTGAAAATTTTGGTCCCAATGGCGTCGATTGGAATACTAGCGCATGGACATGTATTCCTCCTTTTTGAATCTCGTCTACCCTAGTTCACGTCATTCTGAGATGTTACATAAAATCCGTAAAAGCATGTAAATCTTATTTTCTTAATCATATATATAGGCCTAATCAATCTTCGATTAACGTCATGTCTCCTATGTTTGTAAATTTGCTAAATAACGACGCTGAATATGACGTCACAATGTACTGTTTACATCAGTTGCATTATATTTCCCGCATTCAATATATAGGCGGATCAAATGTCCAAAATTAGGATGCTTTGATACAGCTCTGTCCTCGTGTTAACTTCGGGTTGTTTTTTGTCCTGTTTTGGATATAGATACTAATGCCAATATTTTTTGTTTCGCCCTCAAAAACGGTCACGCCGTAAGACATATTACTACCAATTTTTTTTTTAGAGAATAAATTTGTATAAGGGAAAACAAATGAATACAATTTACAGTATGGAATGTAATTTACCCCCATGATTTCTCATTTGAGTCTAAAACAGTAGGGAACATTTATATTGAGTTGTATAGGGAGGGGAAATATAATTCAACTTTTTAACACTATAGAAAATTTATACATCCCTTATTTTTAAAAATGTTGTATAATTTGTACTTAAAATATGTCTTGCGGTGTGACCTGTTTGAGGGCGATGCAAAAAGTATCGGCATAGTATCTATATCAATAACAGGGAAAAAAATATTCCAAAGTTAGCACCTAACATATATCAAAGCATCCTATCACCTTGTTACACGACTTTAGAAATTTGATCTGCCTATTCATTAAATGCGGGAAATATAACGCAGTTGATGCAAGCAACGCATTACATGTATGACGTCATATTCAGCATCAGTGTTTAGCAAATTTACAATCATAGGAGACATGGTACAATCACGTTAATTGAGGAGTGATTATATAATATGATTAAGAAAATATGGTTTACTTGCTTTTATGGATTTTATGTAACATCTCAGAATGACATTAACTTGGGTACATGAGATTCAAAATGGAGAAATGTATGTTTTCGCACTTGTATTGGAATCTACACCATTTGGACTAAAAAAAAAATTAAGTTCGATAGGTATGGTTTAATTTTTTTTTATCTGTTTTTTATATTTTCATTTCAAACATGTATTACAGTATATACGTAATTTTAATAAATGATGATGGTATTGTTTGAAAAGGAGGAGCATTTTTTGTTTCAAAACAACAAAACATACATGAATGGCAGTCTGCGAAATTAGCGGTAGTCTGAACACCTGTGGCCAGTGATTTTCCTGTCAGACTTGTAAAATCCGCTTGGCAACAAGTCCGACTGGCTTGTAAAAAAAAAATTACCCGTCGGAGTTTTAATTTGACAATTGGAAGTAAATAAATATTACACGCATGCTCAAGTCATAAAATTAGAATAACTCGCCCCAAACAAAGTCATTCGTCCCATTAATTACGCATCTTCACTCTGTCTGTTCCGGATTTGTCTTGAAAATTATTCAGATTTCGCATCCGTATAATTTACTTTCATTTTTAACGACTTTCATTATTCAATGTCAGTCTTAAACTTAAAGTATTTTACCAGGGCAGTCCCTGGCAAAGCACCAAAGCGCAAGGACAACGACGAAGATAGGCAGGTTTTTTTGTACTTTTTTTTTTCTCGGGCAAGTGAAATTGAGTTCGGGCATGTGGATTTCCTGAAAATGGTTGCCCAAATGGCTTGTGGTTTGCAAATCTTAATATCATTGACTGATGTATGGGAAATTTGTCAGAATCTGGGTTGTTGTGTTGCCAATAAAAATCTTACTTCAAGACCCCTAAATCTTGTCCAAAATAAGCACGGTCTCACCCATTGTGTCAGTGAATTTATCACATGTATGGAAATCACATACTAGTATTTCAATTGTACCTTATATTGAAATGAGGAAGTATGACAGATTACAAGTCAGCTCTTAGAATGATATACTTATTCACAAAAATTTATTCAGTGAAAATGCCTGCAATATTCGGTGCAAGGATTTTCATAAAGAGTGAAGTATCTGTAACATTTAAATTGGAAGAATTGCAGAATCATGCTCAATTTAGATAAAATAATCCATTATCGAAGAAAGTTGTCACTGTGTAGAGAAGTTTCCTCCTTCATTACTCAAAATTCTGTAAAGGTATACTGTATCTTTGAATAACAATTAAAATATTATCTGTTTCATTTGGCCATTCCAGCAAATCTGACACATTGCAAAAACTCCTCTTAAGATGAAATTGACAGATGGTTGTGTAAATAAATTTAACAGGTTCCTTAGCTGACATCGTTGCAAGCCATGACTATTGTCTCTGTTTACATTATGTCAATTGGGGTAGGGTGGTACTACTGGACTCAGTAACCGTGGCTAGCGAGGATGCTTAGTTGACAGCTTCTAGATTATAACTGGCAGTCACCAGATGAATAGTAGGGAGCTGCCAAACAAAGAAGTGAACTAATTGGGCACTGCCAAATATAAATGATTATTGGCAAATGCTAGATAAAATATTTTCCTACTGTGGAACCAACAGCCATCAAACCTTGTTATCTCAAACTATACTAGGGGGCAAAGAAAAAACTTTTAGATATAAAAATTCGTGGATTCAAGATTTTGAGGTTAAAACATGTAAAGAAAATGTAGTTGGGACTTTAAACTCATTTCAACATATCCATGGAATTCGAGATATTGATGTTTGAGATACTGAAGTTCAACTGAATTTTTTTGTACCACAGAGCTTATTACATAAACAGCAAATGTATAGTATATGAACAACAATAGATTTGAAATATGAACAACAGAATAGATTTAATTTATCATTAAGCCAAATTTAGATAATCAAGGTAATTATTTTGCTCTGAATGCTCACTACACATCTCATTATGAACGAGTACATTGCTAATTTCATGAAATGTTTTATTTCTGTAGTGGACAAAAATCAGAGAATGGCAAGGCCAAAGGAAAAGTTTCATAATCCAGCATTTCTTGATAAAAGTGAGAGAGAACGATCCCGTCTAAAGTTGACACTTGCCAAACAAATGCAAAAAGACATTGGAAGGTATGAAATTTGCACATAATTTTGATGTTTTGTAGGTGGTGCATAAACATACATAAGGCAAGTAAATCGTGCAGTTGTCTGGTTGTGAAAGGTTGCCGATTTACGTAGTTCTTACACACAGTCATATAAGATTATTTTTGAACTGTGCTTGTTTTTGAAAAATTTCAGAATGTTGGACGAAGAAGTGCATTCAGACTTGGAAATAATTGTTGGAAATCGAGCGATTCCTGTGCACAGATTTTTCATTAAAACTAGGTAATTTTAACATGTGTTCAACAGATCTCTGAAATATTGTCATGAAACTATTTATCAGCATTGCACGTGGCCCTATTCTCACTGTTAATTTGCTTTATTTACCTGATGGATAATTCTGCATGGGTATAGATGACGACCCTTTCACAAAAACAGTTCAAACTTTTCCCATCAAAGTATAGGAATGTGAGCAAGTTTAACCAAAAGTACCTCTTGGTGAACACTGAATTTTTCAATGATGGGAAAAGTTTTAGTGCACCTGTGAATGGGTAGTCCTATATTAATTGTGCATGTGCTGAATGTATGTAATCCACATGACCTCCTGTAATCCACATGACCTCCTGCATCACACTTTTTGAATTATACTGGATGTGATGCAGTTCATGGCTGTTGGAAATAGCAATAGTTTATTGTCACCATTGACAGCAGAGTGTCCCTGAACTGCTCCTCAGGAAACAGTTCATGTCTCTATGGAGGTTAATAAACTTGTTATTGTCCTCGTAACCAGTAAACTCGGTTATGTTATATACTTGTTCAGTATAGATCACTCTGAGAGTAACTGCAAGGTTGCTTTTTGATTTTGCAGAAGTAAAAGAATTTATGAGAGGCTTTTAGAATTATCCAGTGCTGAGTCCCATTCCAGAATTTTGACCATGCCAGCTTGGTTGGATTATGACACCATGATTATTCTATTTCAGTAAGTGGAAAGAGATCAGTAGCCATTTCATGGCACATATAGCTTACGCCTAGTACTGTAGTCATTTGTCTCCTCTAATGAGTTTAAATAGATGCAAGATATTCTTAATGTGAATGATGTACAAATACATGTACTTTTCATGATTTCTGATGTAAATAAGATACTTTGTATAATAATGATTTATTTGGGAACTAGACAGTTGAAAGTACATAATCACAGTTCACATGTAAAATTTCATATAGAACAATAATTCATAAAATAATTAACTTATCAACATGTCACAAAAGACAAGCATATGATTATTTGCACAAAATTTTTAAAAATGTAATTTTTAAAATTATGTATACTATAAAAAGTTATTGCACACTGACTATTAATGTTTGTTTACTTTTTTGTGATTACAGTCAGCTGTACAACGTGAATTCTGTGGATGGGGAGATTGATGAGGTGGACATAGCAGCGGGGCATACCATGGTGGACTATCTCCTGTCCCTGTTAACAGAGAAGAAACCTGATCAAAAGGAGGAGGGATCTTCTGACTCCGAAGAGGAGGAGGAAGAGGAGAGGAGTAGAAAGGAAGGACACTGCATGAATGGGGAGGTGACATTAAAGTGGGCTGAACCAGCAGGGGGTCAATGTGCTGTAGTGAATGGGACAAGTCAGAAAAAGGATGTGTGTGTTAAAATGGAATCTAATGAAAATGTTGAAGATGAAGTGAGGAATTGTGTAAGGGAAAATGTTGCATTGAAAGACGCTGTTACTGCTAACAAATTAAAGATTTATGGACAGGAAACTGTGTGTGAACATTGTAACTCAGATAAGTCAGAAACTGCAAAAAATGAGGAGGATTTAAAATTAAGTGATGCTGAGGATTTAGAATTAAGTGATGCAGAAGATGTTGTAGAAGAAACGCACAATTTGTCAGAACTGATCAAGATGTCATATGACATCACAGTACCGTATGATACATGCAGTGTTATGGGAGAGGATCTTCTTCGAGGTTACCTGCAGAACATGGACTATGATTGCATCATCACGGTGTCTGATGTCCATTTTAAGGCTCACAGGTGAGCTGAACAAGAGACGAGAACATAAATTAGAATTTTTCATCTCAGGAAGACATTAAATTTTTGTGTAGAACAGATCACTGAGATTGTTTGCCTCTGTCTGAATGATTAATGCATTGTATTACCTTTGAAACGCTTTGATGTTGTACATAATTCTGATAAGTCAAGATTCCCTTAATTAATAGCATTTCATCGGGCAATTCAGGACATTTAGTCTGGTTATACAGATGAGGGTATTTACAGAACCTGAAAATGTTCTACAGTCCAGTAGTGGTGTAGAGATTAGCTGTAATAATTATGGTTGGGGAATTTTTCTTTGGAATGACATTCCTCCATGTCTTTTTGTTGTAGGTCATTGCTGACAGCCAGATCAGCCTACTTTGAAGCTATGCTGTCTGGATCATGGATGGAAAGTGATTCTCATGAAATCAAATTGGAAGGGTATTGTTTAAGATTTCGCCAAATGTTTTCCTAGTGAAAATAGGTCAACTGAGGGTAGAGGTCAAATGTGAAATATAAGTTGTCACTGGAGTGTTACACAGTAAATTCATGATTGTTACTGACTAAGCTTAAGTGACATTTCACTAGCCAAGTGTCCAATATTCTCATCTCCTAAAAATAAGTGAATCGGATGCTTGGCTAGCGAAGATGGCTGAGTGAGTATCTATGCTCAAAATGAAGTGGGACAGACAGATGAATGGAAAGACAGACGAAACCTATTGTCCACTCATATTTCACTGACAGGGGACTATCAAAATTAAATTAAAGTTTCTAGAAATCATTTTTGTTTTAAATGCACAGTTCCACATATGCATGTATTTTGAAGGTAGAATTCAATGAGATGAATTGATATGATTTATTACAGTGTAACTCCAGCAGTGATGGAACAAACCTTGCTGTACCTGTATGGGGGAGTGACTGACATCATTGAGAGCTGTACAATCAGTGAACTGATCATGGTGGCGGACATGTATGGTTTGGAGGGCCTCAGGGATGTGGTCTTGTATAATCTGCGAAGAGATTACTGCCATTTCTTCCATAAGGTTATATGATTTGACCTTCTTGTGGATGTGGGGGGTTAGACTTAAGGAAACGTGTAGTTAATGATGTAACAGGTGTCATTTCTGGCTGTTCTGGGAAAAACTAGAAAGAAGTATATGAATTATGTTATTTAATAAGTGTTGCTTTTGGCAGCTTCTCCATAATTGTTTTGCAATGGAGACTCTCTTTTTTCTCCATTTGTATACCAACTGCATTTAAGGGAAATTTTTATATGAATCTTTCAGCTACATTATGGTTTGGAACATTTGTGTAATGTGTAAGCTGTTACCCGTACTAAGTTAACTAGTGAAGAAATTACTCCAAAATACTTAATACTTGATATGATAAATCAAAGGCCGGGCTTTTATGTTGATTATATCATTAGTATAGTTAATGCTCAATTTAACAAAAACTCAAATTGCATTCTGTTCCAATATTAAGTAGGAGTACTGTTCAATTCCAGATTATTAAGGAGGTATGCTACATGTACACCAGAGAAATTTGATAAGGATGAAAAGTGGAGAATATATACATGTACAACAATATTTTGAAATTGAAAACTTTCAAATTTACTTTATTTAGTCAAAAAATGCAGTTTTAGTAGAAAGCAATCTGAAAAAAAAAATTTAAAACCCTGCTGGACTCAAACACATGATCTACAGTTCATCCAGTCGACATGCTAACCTACTGAGCTACTCGGTTAGGCGATGATTTTTTAAATGAATAGACGAATGTTGCTGATATTTATATTTTCATCCAGGTTTTAAAAGGAAGCGAGCCATTATGATGATGTAGAGTACCTCCTTAATACTAAATGCTCCCAGTGGTACTAATTTCTTAGTATGGCGTTGAATTTTTGTGTTTGTTTTATTTCCAGCCCTGTGCTGTCTGTGAGGTGGGGGTAGTAGATACATTTAGTTTGGCTGTCTCTTACAACATGGCTGAAATCCAGGAGCGATGTGCAAAGTGGATAAACAACAATAGAGTCAAAGTCTGGAGAACCAAGGCGTTTGCTAGCTTACCCCCAGAACACTTAGAAGTCTGTTATAATGCAGCAGTATCAAGTCTGGCAAGTGATTAGCAAAATTAACATAGCAATTAATCAATTAACAGAGCAAGGTATACTTTTCTAATTCTTGCACACATGTATATGTACTTAAAACAGTTGAACTACAAATATCAGCAGGAAACAGCAATGAAACCTCAATAAGAGGAATCCAAGGTATCCATTAAACCATATTTCCTTGCATCCAATCAAAATTCCTTTTTTGTCCTTCATGTGAAAGGAAAAATAATCATTTTATTTTAAAATAGATTCACTCTAACTTGTTTTCTCTAAAAACAGGTTTTATGACACTTTAATGCAGTGTTTGCTTTTCATCATATGTGTGCATGTACCTGTTAATTTTTTAAAATTATTATGACATATTGACGAAGTTTGGAGACTTATTGTTTTGCTTGGTTCCTATTCTTCTGCTTCTTGTTCCTCTTCTTTCTCACACCCTAAAATATCTGCAGCCATTCTCCATCACCTGTAGATGAAAGTATTAGATATTCAAGGATATGATAGGCCAAAGTATGTAGTTGTGCAGAATGGTTTTTGTTTTCAGATTGAAGAGGGTAAGGGTATATTTTAGGAGGATCAAATGGGGGTGGATGCTAACAGAACTCTATAGGGGAAAAATGAAATCCGAAATTCACCAAATAGAACTTCACAAATATGATAGATAGATTCCTGGGGTCTAATGAAAAGAGAATAACAGGGCCTACAAACTAACTAGTATTAAGGTAAAGGGATTCCAGTGACCATGAACATAGAAACTGGTATAACTTTAGAACTGGGACTAATAGCAACATTGGATCATCGAAAATAATAAGAGGATGATAGGACCTATGAACTTATATCAAGGTCAAGTTACTCTGGTGACCTTGACCTCTGACATTGAACATAAAACTGGCATTACTTCAGAAACAGGTCTGATAGAGACATGGGATCTTCAGAAAGGATGATGGGACCTACAAATTTGTATCAAGGTCAAGGGACTCCAGTGACCTTGACCATAAAAACTGGTATAATTTCAGAACTGGGATTGATAGAGATATGAGATCTTCAGAAATTATGAGAGGATACAAACCTAGTATCAAGGTCATATGACTCCTTTGAACTTGACCTTTGACTTAGATCATAAAAACTTGTTTTACTTTAGAACCAGACAGATAAAGACATAAAATCTTCAGAAATAATAAAAGAATGTTGTGACCGACAAACTAGTATCTCCCATGACCTTACCTTTGACCTTGATCATAAAAAATCATATTACTTTAGAAACATGGAATATTCAGAAATGATAAAAGGATTTTGTGATTTACAAACTAGTTTAAAGGTCAAGTGTCCCCAGTGACCTTGACTACTTACTTTTATAAAGATGAAAATATAAATAAATATATCATTCCTCAACGATTGACAGGCATATTCTACACTTTATTTTAATGTCTCTCGTTGAAATGGATTTTGTGGAAAGGAGTTATTAATGTGTTGGCGAATAGTAGTACTCGGAAAAAGCCCACTTTTATACAACCATTACTGCGATTGGGAGACTTTATAATCGGCAGATGATAATCATGTCTTGTTAATAGATTAATTTTCATGTGTGCTGTTATGAAATATAATTTTGTTATTAATTGCAACATTGTGAATGAGAACAAGTTGTAATTGTGACTTAAGTTAAAATGATTTTGCTTTTGCACAGAGATCCCTGTGCACTGATCTGAAATTAATTAATGGTTGATTTTTGATTTGTAGAACATTCTAAATGTCCTTGAAGTGATGCTGGAATGCCATAAACTGAACAGAACAATCCCTCACTTAAAGTGGTGTGAGACTGTCCTCCATTACATCACTCTATTAATGGACAGTGCCATAGAGTTCACAAGCCAAAACTTTGACAAACTCATTAACAGCGAGCATTTTATGAATCTGGACAAGGTTAAACAAATTTTGAACTTTAAATCATTAATCTTTGTGTCCAAATTCGATTCAAAAGTATCAACGAATTTCATTCTTTGTAACATTTGTCGTGATCAATATGCCAAGGAAACTAATAATTTGAATAAAATACAGGTATTATGTAATATTAGTATTTTTAAAGAGAGATATTCTGTTTAAAGCTAGGAATGCATTTTTAAAACAATCTATGATCAAGCATGATGGGTACAGTGTATTTAGTTCTGAAATGTGACAAATCATTAAACTTTGAAGCATTTGGTGTCATAATTTTTTTGTAAAATTGTGATTTATTATTTCAATGAAAGAAAAAATTTACTTTTATTATTAATGTTTGTGTAAAAAAAACCTATTCATTGGATCTGAATGAAGCAAAATTACATTACTGTTTTTCCGTACAAAAATTTATTTCTAGATAATGCTATACATTCAATAGAACTGAAATCTGTTTTCATAAATTCTTAAACTTAGTTTTAATTTTATTAATGATTATGGTTAAACTATCGTAATAGCTCATTTATACAACAAAGTAAAAGTTTCAGATTTAGTGGTTATGTTGCTTTAAAAATTCAATTTGAAAATAGTAATGAATATTTATCTTAATACAGGGTCTTGCCTTCAAGATCTGCTTCTTGGAGGAGCTGTTCGAGAGTGTGGTGAAGTCACTGTCCTTAAAAACAGCATGTGGTGCTTATGTCAGTTTGACCCAGATGGCTAAAAACCTGACACAGATACAGGAAGAGGTTTTGGGCAGAAATACAGAGGTAGGAAATGAGCAATATTAATCTGTGTAGATCAGTCTACGAACTGAACAGATATTCTTATATACTGCAGACAAGGTTATTTTTGCCCCATTTTATTACCCACCCTTCTGCACTTGCAAATGGTTTCACCCCAGTTTACCCAGATGCAGTTTTGTTGAAAGAGAGATAAGAAAGAAAATGGGCAACAAGGGCAAAAGGGACAAAATTAAAACGTGGGCGAATATTTCCCTGTATACAGTACTGCAAGTCTCAGTCACCAAAGTGTCACTATAGATTCACTGTGCTAGGGTTAAAGTTTAAAGGTTTTGGACAGGGCCATTCACTAGAAACATTGTCCAATCATTCATGGAGATTGTGTCAAGATATGTGTAGTCAGTATTAGCTGCCTCACCTTGATTTTCATCTCCATGCCTGCTAGCACATAAGGCCTTTATTTGCATATCACTAAACTAGTTTTTGGATACTGCATATGAACCTAGTGATTGAATTAAAGTTTTTGAGGAGTATGGAATAAATAGATGAGCCTTACATTGACCAGACATCTATAAATCAAGCACTTTGCACAGTGTATAATGCTAAATGAACAACCATGTGAAAGGTTTTTGACATATCCATTCCCTAAAAACATGATATTCTACATTGACTTTGCATGGATGTTGCATCTAGAATACCTACTACTGCTATATGGGATCTACATTTGAGCTAGTTGTTTTCTGTTCGCCTTTATTTTGACCAAGCTCGTTTGGATATTGCATTCAGAACTGCAGTTTTAATGTTGATTCCTGATAGATGTGAGGCCCTTAGTACAAGTACATGTGTACTAATCTCGCATTGGTAATGCACCTGCATCTGCACCCTACATTTACAAACTTTGCCTGGACTGTGAGTGTAAAAATCCTGCATGTGATTTCTATAAGTATTTATGATAAAATTTATTCATGCTTTGGATTTAAGATGCATTCCACACTATCACTTGATATTGTCATAGTGGTAAATGCTTAAGAACTCTATCAATCACCAATGAAAAGGCTTTATTTTGTGAATGCATATCGTGCTGTAATGACTTTGGGAAACAGTCATTGCAATACTTTATTATCATGCACAATCATGCTTGAAATGCACAATGTATTTTTTTTAATATTTTGTTTTAAATGATAGTTGAAATGTACAAAGTATCTTTTTAATCGTTTGTTTTAGGAGTTTGAAAAATTTATTTCCTCACTCGTAAAGATGTGTGAAAATTTCCTAAAGATGCACATTCATCAGGTGATAAACACAGAGAACTGGGACATTCTTTCAGAAGATCTCCAAACTCATCTACGAACCAGTACGTCATGAATTTCCAATATCAGAATGTACAAATGTATTGTAGATGTTGTTATAAATGCATTTTTAACTGGCTTTCAACAAACTACTCATGCCTAAAATGTAACTTTACAGTCTCAAATTTCGTATGTGTGGAAGGCTTTCCTAAGAGCAGAAGAGCTCCCCCAAAACTTACCAGTATGCTTGAGGTAAAGGTTTTGAGAACCAGATTTTATTACATGTATATGTTAAGCATTTGAAAATACAAATGTTTACAAATAGAAGGACCTTTTTGTTTTTTTGTTGACATAAGGCTTTGACTATATGTATAATCCCTTTCATATTGAATACTTTGTAGCTTCAAAAATTTCATAAAATAAATATATATATATACATATATATGCAAGTAAATGTGATCTGCATTCATTTGTAAGCAAACCATGGTGAAATTAAAAATGGCTTTACATTTTATTTTGTATTGTAGAAATCTAATGCAAATAAGCTATCCAATGAAAAATTAGCTTCACATAAGACAGTAAAGGACAGGGTCACATCTGCCAGCACTACCAGTAGAGTCTTTACTCACAAACAAGAATCTGTGGCAAAACAAGAAACTACATCTAAAAGACTGACACAAAAACTTGGTTCTGGCACCAAGGGCAGCCAATCAAATCGAGGCCGTAGTCCGCATGGAAGTACTGATAATGTGTCGTCAAAGAGAGGAAGTCTTAGCGAGACTGAGTCAGTGTCAGAGGCAGAGGTGGAGATAATGCTCGTTGATATTCCATTAGAACCAGTTAACCTAGAAGTGGCTCAAAGAGCTGTTCTTCCTGACTCTATTCATCATATAGAACAGATACAGCCTATTTTGATTTGGAATAATGTCTCCTCGGGTGAATGGTAGAACTGTGGGAGCAGTGTAACAGATACAGCCTATTTTGATTTGGAATAATGTCTCCTCGGGTGAATGGTAGAACTGTGGGAGCAGTGTTTTATAACCTTTTAAATTATGAATGTTTTTATAGGGCTTCATTTATTTGATAACGCTCAGGAGTTTTGTGGAATCCAGGATTTTACTTTTTGATAATGAGAACAATGCATAGTTTGCATTATTGAGGGTATTAGACAGAGATGAAAATTTGTCCAATTTTTTAAACTATACACTGCGGTTTCATCAATTTTTGTGGGCATCAAGTGTAGTGAATTTGTTTGATGGATTACTTTGTTTACATGTCATTTCAAAAGCTACTCTATTTTCTGCTTGCATTATTAAAACATGTGCATCATTGATCACTTTTGTGATCAGGAACAACTATAAAAATAGCAGAAATTGTTTTTCAACAAAAAATGATGAAACCAAATGTTCTTAGAATGACTTTGTTCCATGTAGAAAGCACTGGGACTTTAGGTCTCATCCATTCGTCCACCAATCTGTCACAAAAAGTGGCCCATTACTTGTAAAATTCTTTAACTTAAGGCTTCATGTTTTGCAAAGTATATTCCATGCAGGTAATTTCTTGATAGCTACCAGAAAAACTGCTTTACACAAAACATGGCTTTTAGGTTAGAAGTGTATATTTGTTCATGATGACCAGGCAACCTGTGTCTTGTCCTCTAGATGACCTTGCCAGGTGCTGGTCATAAATCAAAACAAGTCAGTTTACATGGCATGTGTTCTCTATATGTAATGATGTCTATCCAGAAGAAACTCTCATTTATCTACCTACAGGAATAATTCATCTAATCAAAACAGTGTGTGGTATATGTGTCTTAATTCTTTTGTTTATTTAAAGGATATGAAACTTATTGAATATATTAGTTAGTTTTAAGATATTTTAAATTCTTACCTTTAAAGCATGCACAGAGTTGGGGTTTTTTTCCCCAGTGAACATCAAATAATCAATGGAAAGCCTACTTTTTAAAAAAAAATTACTTCTGATAGAAAATTAGCTATCCCCAAAATATTTGTTGCTCCCTCTTTTGTTGCCCTCTCCCCTACTTTGAAAATGCTAATTTGGTCCTTGTTTGAACAGCTTTTGATAACTGATTTTAGTCGCACTACATTTGGTTGACAGATCTTTCACTGCTGTGGTAAACAGCAGATTTGAAGAGATTTTCGTAAGATTTCATTCATCTTCATTTTGTCAGAAGAGAGGAAATTGGAATTCTTCTGTCTTTGAAATTTCTGTTATTATTTTTATTCTTTTAGATAAGAGTATAGATTCATTCATAAATTTTTCATAATTTCAAAATTATGTACTTGTTTTAGAAATGACAATTTCTTTAAATAAGGAAGTCTGTGCATTATCAATATTCTCGTATATTGGATGAAAATATTGGAACAAAGTATTGTCATTGCTGGATAAAATTAATGTTTCGAAGAACTGAGACTTTTTCAGATGTCTAGACACACCTGATGCATTTTTTCTGTACCGTGGTGTTACTCTCAGAAAAGAGAAACAAATTGTTGATAAAATGATTGTTTTGTTATATCTGTGATATCTTTGTTTTGTTTTTCTTTTTATTTGATAATGATACTTTTATATATATATATGATTTTTTGAAGACGTTTTACGCTGATAAAAGCAATTAGAATCACTGTTGTGGCTTGTTTTTATTATCATTAAGATTGACAAAGGGATTATATATTTGATCCGCCATTAAATAGGTTTGGCAACATTGAGGTATAAGCAGAAAATGTCATCCGTCTGAGTGTTTCAATTTAGGTCCAGAATTCCTGTATTTCCTCGTATTATCCATGTCAATGCTATGTCACCCATGTAACATCACATATGACGCATTGTACCAGTCGCCTCATGGAACCAGGGTTTACCTATATTGACGGGTCACCAAAGTACACCATTCATCTGTCTGTGATCCGCGGGTAACGGATCTACAGCGACGCGTACAGAAAGCCAGGCAAGAACCCTTTTAGCTATTTATGTTAAAATAAGACATTCTTTTTCAGCTATATAGATTTTATGTAGCATTTCTTATTTTTATGTAACAAATTGCTTAAATTTAACTTTGTGCAATCTTTGGATTTAAGTAATAGGAATATGTTCCCACTGCACTGAAGATGTAAACTGCCTTCATTTCATTGTGTTTTTACACCAAATATATGATTATAAGGATTAGATTTTTTTCTGTTGCCGTTGTTCATCATGGATAAACATGGTAATAGGTGCATGTGATTATACACAGGCGAGTGTTTCTGGATGCAACATTCTGACGTCACCTGTTCACCCGATGACTTCTCTGGCTGAAGAATGTAAGTAGAATATTGCATGCATCATTTAAACTTTTCATGACAGTCTGCGTTTATGCACCGATCCTATAGATCTACATACAGAGTACAGGAATGACACGCCCATCCAAGTACAATTGCGCTAGATTTTAGTATAATAGTAATAACCGTAGACATTACAGTCTAATAGTATATCATTTGCATTGTAACCCGAAGATTAAAACCAGCAGTTATAAATGTTAATGTGTGGCAATGCTACATAGTATTGGAACAGATTGATTTCATCAGAGCTTCAGTTTGGACGTACATGTAGATCTAATATACAATAAAACTCATTAGGAGTACAGCGAATTTACGGATATAACATACTGTTTTCTGAATTCTCAGTAACTACATGTAGATCTAATATACAATAAAACTCATTAGGAGTACAGCGAATTTACGGATATAACATACTGTTTTCTGAATTCTCAGTAACTGACAACTGTCACTTTATTTTAAAATTCGGTTACAGTGAATTGACGCATTGATTCCACTCCCCAGAAGCATTACAACATTGTCTTTATTTATAACGAACTTTATTTTCAAGATAATAATTTAAATTTAATTATTCTAAATGAATTGTTGCTACTTCCGTTATGCACTCACAACTAATCACCAAGATAGTACCTCTCTTGGTCGAAACCACCCCTTATTAAAATATTCTTGTGAAAAGATTAAACATCGGTTACAATATTAAATGACACCTTCATGCTTTTTGTACTAGAGCCAAACAAGCCCATTATGAAACACCAATAATTACATCCAAACCCAGTTTAATTTAGTAACGTCCTCTATAGATCAGTATATGCACCTTTGCTCAACCAAGTCCAAACATATTTATTTCATTCCAATTTTAGTTTCCAATTTTAGTGTATTTTTAGCACATGTTTGAAATTAGCGTTTGATTTACTCCCGTAAAACCATACGAAGACGACCTGACGTTAGTGGGAGTGTTGTAGAATTTTGGAATATTCTAGCTTTTTCACTGCTGGACGAACATAACCTCCTGTTTTACAAGAACGACGATAGTATGATGCCCTATCAGAGATCCAATTTCTGTAAAATTGGAGGTTGATATCGTCTAAACTGTAAACAGCTGCAAATCATATCATTCTAAATCTGCAAAACGGAACCATGCTCCAAAATACTATATATCATATCCCAAATCTGCAAAATGGAAGAATAAGTGCTCTAAATACTATAATATAGTCATAAATCCCAAAAGAACCGTGATTATTACTTCTCAATGCCGAGCGTTAGGTGACGGAACAATCGTTACCTACGTTGCCGTGGTCTTTGCACGAACGGTACTCTTAACTCGAGACCTTCCTGTTACGAAGCGAACGCTCTACCACAGAACTACCGCGACCGGTTGATCGTCTAGGAACGATAGTATAATGTGAATAACACACTCCGTGAAAAGTATGCCTGCGTGAAGCGTTGCGGTTCGAATTCTTCTGTATTTCCAAAAATAAGATTTATTTCTTAAATGATTTTTGTAAAGCGGGAAGTTATGACCATTCGAAAAAGCACTATTTCGTACTACATGTATGAAAATCACGATCACCTAAAAAGCTTAAATTTCTATTAAAGCCGACCCTACACGTGCACTGTTTGTTCGTGCGAATTCTGTGTGGTTTGTTCCAGTTACAATTTGTGTTACAATATTTTCATCACCTCAAGTTAAAGACTTTTTGACATCATAGACAGTTGCTTCTTCAACAAAATCATGGGGGGAAAAAATACTCGTATCTAGTGATCAGTCACCCAAAAACTTACTTTGCTAAACACCACTCTGATTCCACGCACAGTACTCGGAAGTTGAAATAAAAAATATGCTAGAGTTCTTCATTGAAAACATATTCGTAGTCTTTGATGATCAGGTCTTCCAACAGTCTGTTGGAATTCCCATGGACACGAATTGTGCTCCTTTTGTTAGCTGAGCTGTTTTTATATTCTTATAAAGCAGAGTTTATTCAAAGGCTTCTACATAAGAAGAAAAAAATCTCTTGCTGTGGTCTTCAAGTCGACATTTCGATATATCGACGACGGTTTATCTATTAACAATAATCATTTTTATTCATATGTTGATTCGATGTATCCCTGTAAACTCGAATTAAAACACACCACAGAGTCATCCACATCTGCTTTGTATTCAGACATTTTAGTTAGAATGAATATCAACGGCAAACTAACAACTCAACTCTATTACAAACGGGATAATTTCAGCTTCTTCGTTGTGAACTTCCCATAATTCATTATCACCTGCTCATGGTGTTTATGTCTCTCAACTGATTCGATACGTAAGAACTTGTTCTGCGTATAATCAGTTTTTAAATCGAGGCAGGCTACTGACAAGCAAGTTGATGGTACATGAGTTTCAACAGTCTCGTTTTAAAGTCAGCATTTCGCAAATTCTATGGTCATTATAATGATTTAGTTTGCCAATACAACCTATCTTTGGGTCAAATACTGTCTGACGTCTTTCATACCGATTGTTAGGTCATTCTTGGCACACTGATTTTTACTACGGATAACTCCGTTTACCTGAGCAGGATATAGGGCTCACGGCGGGTGTGACCGTTCCATAGGGGATGCTTACTCCTCCTAGGCACCTGAACCAATCTCTGGTGTGTCCAGGGTTCCGTGTTTACCCAACTCTCTATTTTGTATTGCTTATAGGAGTTATGAGATTGAC
Organism: Ostrea edulis; assembly: GCF_947568905.1. NCBI lineage: Eukaryota > Metazoa > Mollusca > Bivalvia > Ostreida > Ostreidae > Ostrea > Ostrea edulis. The sequence continues at coordinate 30,207,856 of NC_079165.1, read as the reverse complement.
CACTGTTCGTTATCTTCACCTTTCATAGGTCTGCACTTTAGTCAGATTAAAAAAAAACCATTTTCATTCATGTTTTAAAAGCATGTCTGCCATTGTTACGATGTAGTATATATTCTGTTGCAATTGCAGGTCTGTACGCACATCCGTACGTGTACTGTTCGTGGTATGATAAGGACACAGACTGGAGACTGTTGCTGTTTCTATTATTCTTCCTTGTGTTGGGCGAGAAACTCGCCACGGATGGCACGAACCTGTTTAATGATGTTGCAAAGGGCACTGCTAAAATTATCATTCCAAATCCAACACCCATAACCATACCATTGCCAATCATAGTTAGTAAATAAAGTGCCAAAATCGTGGATACAGCTGTCGTTATTTAGCCGATGACATGAGGCTAAAGAGCCCACTTACACTCATCTGTAGACTTGTGGTACTTCCATTTTCGCATTATAATTACGAGCCAGCGAAATTTTGTTCTTTGCTTCCCATTATTACCACAATATCAACTGTTTGAAAATAATTCTTGTGTGTATATCAACAATACATACTCAACGAAATTAATTCTCGCGAAATGTTCAGATCTACAGCGCTTCAATGCTGCGCTTGAGGAGACGAATGTCTTCGTTTCCAGTAATTAGAAACTTTGCTAAAACACCACTTTCTTCGGTATTATCATTCATCAAGAAACTGCTGCTGTCAGGATATGTAGGCAGCAGCCCTCGACGACGAAGACACGATAGACTACTGAAGTTTCCTCATTCAGAAAATGAAGTAAACCATTCATATACATTTCTTGGCTAAAAGGGTTATTATACTGTTAACAATGTATACTATATTGATTATGGGTTTGAATAACAAAAGAAAAATAAGTTGTGCATTGATAGTTTTCACAAAATCACTGAATACTGAATGGAGACATGGTTTATGGACTGAAGTTTCAAAGTTGAGATGTAAATGTTTCATATTGACAGAAATGTATAATGTATTAAGGAGGTACTTTACATCACCATAATGGCTGACTTCCTTTTAAAACATGGATGAAAATATAAATATTAGCAATATTTGTCTATTCATATCTAAAATCATCGCCTAGCTGAGTAGTTCAGTAGGTTAGCTTGTCGACTGCTGAACTGTAGATCGCAGGTTCGAGTCCAGCAGGGGTTTTAGATTTTCTTCAGATTGCTTTCTATTAAAACTGCATTTTTTGACTAAATAAAGTAAATTTTAATGTTTTCAATTTCAAAATATTGTTGTACATATCCTCCACTTTTCATCCATATCAAATTTCTCTGGTGTAGCATACCTCCTTAAGTCCAAAGTACAGATAAGTCAACATTCATTCGAAGTTTCTATCTGTAAACATTGGAGTAAGGAAAGTTGGAAACTTGTTACCTTTCCATTCTTATTTGGTTATTGATAATCCAGAGGACTATCTATATTTCCATACTCTAGACAGGAATTTGAAATTGCTCAAACTTTTCAGCAACAACAAAATTCTACACTGGTGATGTCAGAATCAGTTGATGATCTACAAATTGATTGATTGATTGATGTTTTCCGCTACACTCAACAATTTTTCAGTTATCTGGTGGCGCCCAGTTTTTATTGGTGGAAGAGAGAACCCAGATACAATGTACCTAGGAAGAGACCACCGACCTTCCGAAAGTAAACTGGGAAATTTTTTCACTTACTGGCGCGAGCGGGATTTGAACCCGCGCCGACAGAGGTGACAGTCCGTGTGATTTTGAGCGCTCGGCCACGGATGATCTACAAAACTCTCTAGGTGTATTTTTTAAATTTGCTGTTAGCAAAAGAGTGCAATAGACCATTGAGCTCATTTTTGTGGCTGAAAATGTTTTTCGCGTTATAACGCGTAACTTTCAGGAATAAACACGAAACTTTTACTTTATAAAGCGTAGAGTTTGCTTGTCAACACGAAACGTTGGCAAACTCCCCGTCTAGACCTCATTACGTCACCTACGTATGATTCGTGAGCAAACAAATTCTAGCGGAAGTTTGGAAACGTTGGCACAAACCCAAATTTATCGATTAAATGCTTTCAATATTGTAGTATGAAATTATTTGTTCATTACAATGAAGAAAAATAACGATAGACTTATCCAGCTGTACTTAGTAATTTTGCATATCTCTTGATATGATTTGACTGTTTTGTGTAAGATTATTTTATTGACCTTTGATTCATTTTAGAACTTATTTTGTGTTATCAGTTGTCACATATGAGATCTTTCTAGACAATAAAATATGTTTAAACCAAACCAAAAGCGTATCAATTCCCCCAAAACATTACAGCCAAGGGACATAACCTTTGAAAAGTGTGGATTCAGAAAAATGACTTAGGTCATTAAGTGCTTTCTAGAAAAATTCTGACGTGTTTTTCAGGTTATCAAACGTATCAAAAGAAAATGCAGATTAAGCATTGTTTAATCAATAACATAACATAAACTCAGAGATTTAGTGGTTGATAATCCAACAGTTCTTAAAAATTCTGTGATTTCAATGGACGAAGTTTTATGCCCCCGTTTTAAACACAGTTGTTAACTTCGCAACACTGGTATCAATTAATTGCAAATATGAATTCTACTTTACACTCATCAAATATGTAATAGCATATTCACTTGCCAAACATTCTGAGATATGCGTGTGTAAATGTAGGCGTGTTGGTGTGTGTAATTAGTTCTTTACTTTAAGGTTACTTCATCAATCTTCTTTCATTCTACGGATGACGAGTTCGATCCTATTTTACATAACTGTATCTGTATAAAATATTATCGTTAACAAAAATACAGAAAAAAGCGTTTATTCGCAAAAGTTTGGCGTTATAACGCGGTTTTTTTCTCCACCTACGAAAAAGAGCTCAATGGGCTTTCGTAATGGAAAATTAATGTTAAACAATTTTTTTTTTTTTTTTTTTTTTACAAAAAATGTAATGTCATAAAAATGTTTTGCAAGTAACGATTCATTTGTCCAAGCCAAGGGTTTGTGATCCATCATATGCCTCATAATATATCGCCTGCTAGCCTGAACCTTGACTTTCCATGTTTGTAAAGCGAGTATGCGAGCGGATCTAACATCTCAATCGATTTTGTTGAATTATACGTACTCGGAAAGACTATCAAAAATCTTTACACATACGCAAATACTTTAAAACGTGGCCAAAAACGTTTTTAAACACACCCACACACACACATACACACTCCTCTCTGTTGCTTTAACACAAAACCCGAGTCCGCATCCAATTGATTTCCATGGTGGCTGATTTGTGTCATTTTACATTTTGTCGTCCTTTTGTTATTTCAAGGCGAAAAGATGACAAAATATATCGGAAAAGACGACCAAATAAAAGTGCTTCTTTTTGTTCTCTAAAAAATCAACATGTCATGAAGTCAATATATCGCTGATTTTAACAATTGAACGACTTTTTTGACACAACAAGTCTCCATCTATATATGTACTGGGCGACATACTTTTCTCGCCTTGCTTGTAGATAAATCAATATGATGACTTGTAGCTTATCGACAAAATAAGTCAATAAAATTAATGTCGCCATGGTTATTTCTGAAAGATGATATTTGCTGTAAGTCGCCAAAAAAGATGTCAACAAGATGCCAATTTTATGCTCTACATGAATACTTTTTGACAACATCTTATCATTTAATCAACCAAACAATTGAATAAAAGCGATTTTTAATACGCCGCTTTGAAAACAAATCGCAACATTTAAAACCGATTCCATTGAGTCGCATAATTAGTTGATTAAATGAGGAGATATTGTGAAAAAACTATTATGTACGGAAACATTTAAGTGCCTTGTTTTGTATCCATTCAGTTGAGAAAGAGAAACCCAAATGCAGGTGATAATGGAGTATTGCTACATAAACATAGGAAAATGACGACGAAGAAGCTGAAATCATCTCTTTTGTCATAAAGTTGAGTTGTTAGTTTGCCAATTACATCGATGTTCAATAAAACATCGAAGTACGAATCAGATGTGGAAGACTCTGTGATGTATTTCATTTCGTGTTCATTGTGATATATCAAATTGACAGATGAATGAAAATGATTTTTTTTGATAGATCAAACGTCACTGATATATCTAAATGTCTGTGTAATACAAATAAATTTACTGAAAGCATCGTCAACATTCATTTAGATAACCCCTACAGTTGGCTGCTCTTCTTAAAGTTCGTTTCACCAATAGTTTGTTAACGTTTTGCATTTTTTATTTCTATCAACGAAACTTGACACATCTGTTGATAAACTGGATTAATGTTTTCTAAAAAGAGGTATCATGCTGACTTCCATTGTGAAAGAGTAAAATGGGTTGGAAGTCTTTCCTTTATGTGACTACTTAATTATATGGTTTAAATCCAAGAGTATTCAAAGCACATGAGTCAAATATTTGAAGTATGTAGAAACTGCCATTTGGTACTGAAACATCCTCAAATTGTGAAGATTGAAATATCTTAAAAATCATAAAATCACACACAGAGAGCACTGTAGGGTTAAAAGAAAATGCATCTCCATATACCAGTTGTTTTTAATGAAAGGTACAAGTGGGGCTTCAAACATTGTGCCCCATAGGATTATTAGTTTTGCATACTGGTTAATGCTTATCATCATTATTTGTCAGCATTGTATAGCTACTATGAATTACTCCAAAAGCATTTAAACATCAATAAAAATGAAAAGCTGGACAGTTGTAACACACATTTCTACTTATACATGTATATTGTTACAGTAATAAAAACTTCTATTTTAAAATAATGGTTGCACAGGATTCTCCAATAGTCCCCTTGTACTGAGTATACATTGATTTCAAGACAGAATTTTAAATATAATCATACAATAAATGGAAATCTGAAGAAGAAAACACCAATAACAGCTACAAGAACAACAATATTTCATCTATTGATTGGTCCCGGGTTAGGGATGGGGATCGGGGGGCTGGGATTCGGCGGACTCGGAATAACATTGTCTATCGTGTTGGACACCGAGTTACCAGATGAACTCTGGTACTGAAAAAGCAGCAACAAAGATAGGAAGAGCAACAAAAGTTTCCATCTGCTACTCCTGTCCGTGTTGCACAGTTGGACCTGTTCCAGACCGATGATGATGTACACGCCATTGGGGTTTTGTGAACCTACAGAGAAAAACAGGCCACAGTGAATTTTTTTTATTCTAATTTGATTATCTGTTTTTCCTTTTTATATCTAAATGATGAAATTTACCCTCTATTATTAGTATTTTAATATTGTTATAAAATTTAGAAATTCATTTCAAAATTAAGGATTATCTCCCTCACGCATAGCTCTTATCCTTAGACGAATTTGACTCCACTTTTTTGGCACACTGTTTTCCCCTATAATAGCTCTAAAACTTCATTGTTATTACGGATTTCAAATATTTCGGTTGAGCATTACTGAAGAGACATTATTTGTCGAAATGCGCATCTGGTGCATCAAAATTGGTACCGTATAAGTTTTACATTTAACAAACGACTTCCATCTTCGAGACATTTCACATGTTTACAAAGGCTATGATCTCTCTCTCTCTCTCTCTCTCTCTCAATCAATCAATCAATCAAAATCTAATTACACCAGATTACCGGATTTAAATACTAGTATTAAAGCTGACATGAATTCTTGAATATGATACAATTCATCATATTTCCTTCATATAACCTCTTTTACTCTATTCTTCTTTCTCAAGAATCTTTTGTAATAATCAAAATAAAAACATTTATGCAAAATTCAAAAAAATCCTCTTTAGAGCTTACATCATTTAAAATAGTTGTTGGATTTCTCTTTCACATATAAGGATGGGCATGTGCACAGAAGCGAAGATATTGAATATGTACAAATTAATTGAGAGCAGACGATACAGAGGGTTGATAGAGAGGAGGATTTAGATTTTTAATTTCTAGGGGAAGATCCATTGAGGCTCAGTCAGGGGTGTGTGGTGGTCAATCCATCCTAAAAGGAACGAGAAAGATATCATTCGGAAATCTTCAATTGGACTGTATTAAACATCTAGGAGATCACCATATATTTATAGTGGTGTGGTCTTTTAGTTGTTTTTTTGTTTTTGTTTTTTGTTTTTGTTTTTGTTTTTGTTTTTTTTGTTCATTGTTTATTGGTTTGAAATACTTTTAAATCTTGAAAATGATGATGGGCATTTTTGTACCATTTGGCGATGGTTTGTTACAAATTGTATAGACATTGATCAGGTTACGAAAATTCAGGCAAACCACTGAGAACAGCATCTGCATGTGAATGACATTTAAATGCAGATTTATGTGAATTATCCTAGAATAGAACAATTTTTAAACCACCCAAACACTACTTTACATTATAAAATGAAGCCTACAAGATATTTAGTGACATTCATAAATAAAAGAAAGAATAGTAAATCGAGATTGATTCCACCAGACTCCTTCATGTCATACCGAGATCAGGGAGTGTGTATCTTATAAACTCTACAATGAAAGGTGAAGATAACGAACAGTGATCAGTCTCACATGTATCTTTGTATATTTTTCAAAACGGGACCAACCTGTTGTTGTGTCATAAATGTTGCTTTCTTGTATCTTGTAAATGTGCATTTTTGAATTACATGTATGTTGAATTGATTTTTAATTTTATTAATTGTATAGGATGAGACTTCCATCTAGTTGCAATATCGTAGCCGGGTTCACAACATCATCATAATGGTGGACTTCCTTTTCAAACATGAATGGAAATATAAATGTCAGCAATATACACGTATGTCTGTTCTATTTTGATTTAATTGTTTGGCTGAGTAGCGCAGTAGCTTACGATGTCAACTGATGATCAGTAGGTCGTATGTTCGAGTTCTTCGTGGGTTTTAAAAATTTGTCATATTACTTTCTACTAAAACTGCATTTTTGACTAAATAAAGTGAATATGAAACTTTTCAAATTCAAAATAGTGTTGTATCCATCATTTTTCATCCATATCAATTTTCTCTGGTGTAGCATTCATCCTTAATACGTATGATGTGGTTTTTTTATTTTCTACTCGGGGAATGGTTTATTAAGTAAGGAATGTTTTTTTTTATTCTAATGCTTATGATTTGGACCCTTTAAACGTCTGCTTAGAAAATCGCATTGTGATTTGCTTTGTTCCGAACATACGTGTTATTTAGTTAAAACAAAAACATGGCAGTTCAATTTATGCATGTATACTTCCCAATTGAGTCTTGTGACTAAAGACTCTCTGAACCGAAAAACCATTTACAGTGTGTTGTCACAAATGTTTAAGGCAGTAGAGGTCTAGTGGACGATATATGATTCTGATGAACAATACTGAGCAAGAAGAAAATTAAAACAACTTTACTTACCGTTAATGTAAATGTTAAATCTTCATTTAAGTAATCTGGATTTATCATTTTTCTTAGTGTATGATCAGTTTAAAGGACACATCTCATGTTTTCAAAGTATACAAAATTATATGCATTTTGTCTTCCTTATGCTTATAGAAATTAATTCTAATAGTTCGTTCGCCGAAATATTGCGATTATTAACCACAATACAGACTTAAATCTAAACCCTGATTTCAAAAAGCCTAGTTAATTAGTTAGGTAGTCACGTGGTACAGTGACGTCATATGCGATCTTGTGTCGATCCCATCTTCAATACTGTACGTACTTACTCTGGAACTCCATTAGGATACATGTATAATAGAACAATTTCAATGCATATCGTCAAGGTAATGGGCATGAAGGTGCCAGAAATCAACCATGCTTTTGAATCTAAAGTGCATTCAGCAGGAGGATTGAGGCATAAAAACTCTCGCGCTCAACTAAGATAGAGAAAGTTGTGGAAAATTTTACAGTGTTCTCCCCAATAAGTGTCCCCAAGGTTGTTTTCATTTGTCAGAATATAAGCCCGTAACAGTACTTAGTTTAAAATTGAAGAAGATTGTCTCCAGATTTCTGAGGAAAGGTGCATAGTTTACACATGTGATTTTTAAATACTGTAAACCAGCTTTTATTCACGGTTTCCTTCTTTAGCGATTCACTTGTGGTAATCTGGTTCGCGGCGAGTAATTTTGCGATCAAGCCTTTTTTTTAAAAAAGCCTATGACATACATTCAGGGACTGGTTTGCGATGAAAAATATTCGCAACAATGAGGTTCTTGCGAAACTTGCGAAATTTTCTTGCATGCGAATCAAAGATGGTTTACAGCATATGTCATTCTTCTCTACAAATGTTGCTGAAATCTGTTAATATTGAATCACATATTCCTGATCTGGAAATGATAGAAATACTTATTAATGCATGTGCATATAATTTGGAACATATACATTTATTGCATGATAGTGGGGGAGATATTTATAGGTTATAGACCGAGCTTGCGAGGTCCGTCCGCGACAAAAAACGAGATCGTCATATTTCCTATACAAAGTCTATAACCTTTTTATTATATACTTTCAATTTCATTTAGAAACTAGCAATAATTTTATTTTTAACAATAACTTTATTGGTTTAACTGAGTAAAAGATGAAAAACACGAAAAATTTCAAAATTAACGGCGTAGAAATTTGATTGTGACGTAATGTTTGCGGGCCGGAATGTTTCCGGGCATATATCGTGTGATATATGCCCGCAAACGTTTAAAGAAAAAAGAAGAGATGAAATTGAAAGTATATAATAAGATAGGGAGATATGATGTTTGAGAGGGAGATATGAAGTTTTGTTATCCCTGGCATGTGACCGTCTAGACCAATCAGATTACGCGTTGCATAGAATTCTCATACTGATGTATAATAATAACGTTTATCACGCCTCAGACAAAATTGTTGAAATCTGATTGGTCAGATCTTGGTCACATGACGCCGTGAAAAAAACCGTATCATGCGAGTAAAATCCGTATTGGGCGAGTAATTTTATTTATCGTCGGGTTCGACTTGCAGCCGTTTCAAAAGGAAAGACATTTGACTAAGTTGTATGATATAGACCCCCACATATACAGTTAGAGGTCTTCGACGTGATAAATTCGTTACACAGTCAGTTAGTGACCTGATACGGAAAAATACATGGTGTGAAAAGAAAACCCGTATCGGGCTCGGCTTCGCCTCGCCCGATACGGGTTTTCTTTTCACACCATGTATTTTTCCGTATCAGGTCACTAACTAACTGTGTAACTAATATTGTCCTAATTGTATACACAATTTTAGCTCTATTACCATGAGAAGGTGAAGATAACGAACAAAAATCAATATAATTATATACATGTATATAATAGCATTATGTATAAAACGAAATGAGATGCGATAGACACTAGAAACTGTTTAATTGTGTTCGGAATTAACTTCTAATTTGAAAAATCTGCTTAAAACGAAATTTTTACTACTATTTTAAACCATGTAAACAAAAACATGGCACGAGCCATGTTTACATAACGAAGAGTTGTGAGCTCTGTATCTCTCTTGAAACTAACATTGAAATATTTGCTGACCATTAGAAATATCTTAGTTAAACATTGTGAACATTAAAAATGGAAAGCTAAAATTTAAACATTTTCAACTCAAATCGTTTCTAAGGCTCATTAGACCAAAATTTTATTTAATGGTTCGTTTATTCATTGAAAGAGTGATACATGCTGTCAATTATTTTGTATACTTTTTTGTGAATTTTTCTTGAATGGTAAAACGGTGATTTCTATGGAAGTGAGAAATTTTAAGCGGGTTATGCAAATTTTTCTGCAATGATTGCTTCCTTCATCATCCAATAAAACAACAAATAAAGAGGTTTTATTGTTTATATTTTTAAGTATTTTTAAAAATATAAACTAGAATTAAGATCTACGATATCATATGATTGACCCATTTGTTACGTTAGATGGAACGATCATTACACCCTTTGACCTTGATGACACTCCGTATTGTGTGATGATTTTGCAGACAGATGGTACTAGAAAACCAGATGGAACTAATTCGCAACAAACATGTATTTATTGCATGATGAAAACAATGCCAATTTCAAAAGAAATATAAGAGAAAAGATTCAGTAAATGCAAATATATTTTTAAAAGAAATTTAGATGAATTGACCTTCAGAAATATCGCTACATGTATTTGTAGATTTGAACTAAACCAGAAAGAAAAAAATCGCTCCCGATCAAATTTGATGGATATTAATAGAATAATCAAATATGTTGCTAATTGTATACACTTTTCATTAAGAAAAATTAGTCTCCTCTATAAATTCATTTAACCTGTAAACCATTTTTGATGAAAGGAATGTAGTTTTCTGATTAAAATGTTCTCTCTGACTACTTTTTGTATTATTCCGATTGGGCTTGGATCAAATTAAAAAAATTGCAATATTTATGAATTTTAGCCATTTCATTCAAATTTCTTAAAATACATTTGTCTGATGTATTGTTTTTTTTATCGACACTTTAAAAAACATTTAGCCGTATCTTTAAAAAAAAATTCGAAAAGTAAAGTTTTCAATTTTCGTAAATATTTTTATCGAAAAAGTTGGTACGTCTGTCTGAGTCGTTTAGGCATGTTTTATTAGATTTTCTTATCATCCATCATATCACGGCGAAATATGGACAATAAAATCTCGTATTTGCAAACAAAACACCTTTTCCAGGAGAAATCTCAAAAATTTAAAATAAAATAATCGAGAGCATGCATTATTCTTTTAATGGTGAAATCATACTTCATAAGAGGTGTTTTAACGAGCCATTAGATAAGATTTTGGCGTACATTGTAATAAGACACCTTAAAAAACTGGAGATCACTCCAAGGCCTCAAACAAATGAATATTCCCCCTTACCCCACTCCCCCTCTCTCTCATGCTAACGAAAATGCTGTCAAACGTATTCACACTAAATCCTCAGTTACACTGTAATAAGGACATACATGTACTTTGACAAAACTTGGATTTCTTTCAGTGACCTCTCGCTTTGCAAAAAATATCATTGTCCGCCTTTAATAGAATTTAATGCTGCTCTAATGTTATTTTCAAACCGTTCTATGCGATTAGCAGTTCCAACATAATTTTAATTTTCTTTAATTCCTGATTTCAAAAAATTTAAAATTGCTTTTTATGAGTTCAATGCACCTAATGATTCGTGTTATTTAACCCTATTTAATGTTTTTCTTCAACCTTTGACCTAAAGGCAGCGGATCTCAACCAGTGACCTAAAGGAAGCGGATCTGAACCAGTGACCTAAAGGAAGCGGATCTCAACCAGTGACCTAAAGGAAGCGGATCTCAACCAGTGACCTAAAGGCAGCGGATCTCAACCAGTGACCTAAAGGCAGCGGATCTCAACCAGTGACCTAAAGGCAGCGGATCTCAACCAGTGACCTAAAGGCAGCGGATCTCAACCAGTGACCTAAATGCAGCGGATCTCAACCAGTGACCTAAAGGCAGCGGATCTCAACCAGTGACCTAAAGGCAACGGATCTCAACCAGTGACCTAAAGGCAACGGATCTCAACCAGTGACCTAAATGCAGCGGATCTCAACCAGTGACCTAAAGGCAGCGGATCTCAACCAGTGACCTAAAGGCAACGGATCTCAACCAGTGACCTAAAGGCAGCGGATCTCAACCAGTGACCTAAATGCAGCGGATCTCAACCAGTGACCTAAAGGCAACGGATCTCAACCAGTGACCTAAAGGAAGCGGATCTCAACCAGTGACCTAAAGGAAGCGGATCTCAACCAGTGACCTAAAGGAAGCGGATCTCATTATCAATCTACTGTTAAGCATCAAAGGAAAACACAACATAATTGGACAAGAGTTTCAGTATAAAAGAGTTATATTTACTGTAGGAATACAAATAGAGTTGGTCATTGTATTGTCTTGCATTTATAAGAATAAAGGGAATAGTATTTTCGACAAGTGAACATCCCCGGTCTGCTACAGTAAACCCGGACGAACAGTTGTCCACATTCGATGGGTTTTCTTGGCGAGCATGTCATGCATTACCTGTATTTATGCATGGATCTGCATTTTGCATGAAATGTGAATATGAATTTCATATTATTTGCTTATTCTATTGAATCAGTAATAAATGGTTATGGTTTCTATTTTAATACTACTGCAAATACTTACACCCACGTGCAAGCATGCAAACATGTTCATCTAAATAACTCAATTTTTTTTAGAATGTTTCTACGAATTTACTATATATTATTTTGAAGGATGAATAGTTTTAAAACGTTAGTTCAAACGATGCTTTTCTTTATTTTAAAATATCGGAGTTCCACACCGGTCGAGTCCAGATTAAAATTAAAGTAACTAAATAGAAATCATTTTATATAAAATTTTCGGTTCCTAAATACAATTTTGACCTTTAAATAATTTTACATTAAACCATCGGAGGTGTGCACCAGTCGACCCAAGCCTGCAAATCACTCATTCAGGGGTAAAACAGTCAATTAATCACGCAGTCTATCATTTGGTGTATTTGGAAGAAATGTAGTGGACGGGATAAGATATATCGTATTTTATTATTCATATCAATTCTCGACGGGACGTAAAACAGTCAATAAATCATGCAATCAATCATTTGGTGTATCTGAAAGAAATATAGCGGACTGAATAAGATATATCGTATTTTATAATTCATATCAGCTTTAAGTGTACTCACATAAACTGTTAACATATTCCCTGAAGAGAATGTCTTCAGTAGAATCACTGAAGGTCTGCTGATACAAATTTTCACCAGAAATACCGTCCAGTACCTGCTGAGAACTTCTGTGGGTGACAAGCAGTCCAAAGAACAACAACAGCATCAGGAGGCTTTTTCCGGCCATTAGTCTGGAAAATTGAAATGACATGTTCCCTAGCATCGTAGCAAACCACGCGCTCAAATTTCAATCGATCCGGGTGCATGTGAAACAGGTTTTATATTTTTGTCCCAAAAATAACCTTATATGTGTGGTAATGATGTTTAACCCTAGTTAGGCTACATTGCCCAAGAGGTGTCAGTTTTCTCACCTTTTCCTTGTAGCCATCTTATCATTTTCTCAGAGAGTCGGTCTTGTCAATTTTTTTCATTCAGTGTATATTTACCATCAACATTTTCGTATCAGTCGTTTTCTTATTTTTATATATACATGTACAAGAAAACGGTAGAAATACATGTGTAATCTAAGGGACTGGTCAATATTTATTGGGGGTTGGGACCGGTGTATTCCATATTTCCATTTTTTTAAAAAACCTATGTCATATCTCCTAAGAATACAAAAAAGTTGCTGTCCTGTATCAGATGTGTAATAAAAAAAAGTATTTGTCCTATCTAATAAATAGATATACATGTATGATTAAACAACAGTTTTACTTCATTTTAAAAATCACTTGAGTTCTTCATACATGTAATTATCACTTAAAATTTGTCGCTCCATTGTTATATCAGTTGAGAGATTCAAGTTCCTGGGAAACTTTTGTTTACTTTGTCATGTTTGTTCAATAATTTGTCTAGTGAGGTTAAATCTCATTATTTTCATCTTATTTTTTTCCCTTTTTGTTAAATTGTTGTTTAAAGTGCTACATCTTGCATATGTTTTAAATACTGTTTTACTGAATTGTTATTTAGGTACTTGCAAGTATGACCAACATGATACACCATTTTTATTTTCTATGATTGAACTTCTAATCGCATAGAACGGTTTGAAAATGACGTTAGAGCAGCATTGAATTCTATCAAAGGCGGACAATGATAATTATGATTGAAATCCATACTCCTACATGTGATTTTTGCAATTTATTCACAGCTGAATAATTCTTTTGTGATTTTTAATTACGTGTTTTAACATTAAAAATTCTAAAAGGTCCAGTATTTTATTGCAAATTGTCTCCAGTATATTCAACTTGGACATGAAGTAATGCATGCATACAATTCAGTATTATTGTTTGTAAGATTGTTGAATTAAAAGTTTGAAATAATTTATGATAATTTTTGTTCATTGATACATTTGCAAAAAAAATATAGCTGTCCCATTAGTGTTGAAAATAAAAAAGTTGGAGTCCTATCAGTATGTAAGTCAAAATAAATGTGTGTCCTATTGCATTTTGTACCAGTCCCAACTTCCCAATAAATATTGACCGGTCCCTAAGAATATTTTCTCCTGCATACTCTTTTATCATTGATTATGTTTTTGGAATGCAATCAACCAATTAATATTAACGTACAATTCCTATCACTCTTGATCATGTAAACAGGAAAACGGATGTTTATTTATATTATGTACTGAGTTTTCTTAAATCACATTCATTTGGAATTAATAATTAGCAATGGATTATTAATTCAAGATGGCGCATGGTCTCCCATCGGAATACATCGACAATACGTTGAAATGAAAGTGTTTTTCGTGCGACACGTATTTCGGGTTGTTATATACATGTACATGTAATAAACTGCATTTCGAGTTGCAAGCGCTTGAAGCGCAAACTCTGATTACAGTTTTGTAGCATTGAATTTTACCAATCCACGCAGTATGCCCCTCTCCTCCCAGTAAATCGGATCCCAAATCCACGGAGTGCCAAATTATCATTAATTCAAATAAATGAAGATATCTTTAATTATATATGAAGATATCAACAATTTATTTGATGCGCAATCCAATTTAAGTAAAACTCTCTTCAATTGATTAATGATATTTTTATTACTGAATGAATTTAACTAGTCAATTTGTAGTATTGCTATATTTTGTTTTTTAAGCCCAGCCAATTAATTGTCATGTAAATGTAGTTTAGTTTTTGTCATTTGTTAGATTTAATAAATGACATTGTCTCATGATTTGAGTCCTTTTCTTCATTGATATGAAATATGCAGTATATGAAATTTGATCAAAAACAAGCTGCGATTAGCCAGAATTATTTTCCTATTATTGCAGAAAATTTGTGGATATAAATGGTGCATTAATTGATTAATGATATTTTTATTGCTGAATGATTGGTACATTAATTGAATCAACGATAACAATTACTCTGCTGAATTGATTGCGCACAATAATACTATTGTATTGTAAATGAAGTATTTTATAAGGAAGCTATCGGGTTTACTTACAATTTGTGATATCAAATCATTTTGCCATTAAATGTTTTCCCCTTCTGAGCCCCCCCCCCCCCCCCCCTGGATTACTTATGTTATAAGCCAATCAGATTTTAATTGAACGTTATTGTTTTCCGGGAGAAGGCAAACTAAAGAAAATTTGTTTAATAGTTCTGGAACATCGGCAGTTCCGGATCACCTATCTGTATAATACACAATGAATAATTAATTTTAGGACAAATTATTTTTTTTATTACATCATATATTATAAAGAATAATGGAAAGGGATACTAATTTCAAGAGAAAAACCAAATTCACCTTCACCGATCTCGCAATTAAAAAGCTCAGGAAGGAGTTTTCAATTTTTCCACGTGCCATTCGAGAATAACATCCATGCAAAATATCAAAGAAAAGTAAGTAACTGTTTGGACTCCATGATTTGTTTATCAATTATATCTCCTACGTAATTACTCGTCGCACGTTAATACATTGTATTTTGAATGAATAAAAATTGTGAACCTACTGTTACGGTAGTTGGGGATCACTTCGTTTTGCAATAGGGGTGATCCATGTTGTTTTGCATAGAAAATATTTTTGAAGGGCCAATGTACATTTTAGTAAGTTCATGTCTTTAACAAATAGATTTACGGAAAGCATTGTCGAGATCCAACAGTGATCTTCTCTTCTTAGAATTCATTTCACATGAGTAGCTTGTTAACCTTTTGCAGTTTTTATGTCTATGAATGAAACTTGACACATCTTTTGATAAACTGGATTAATGTTTTCTAAACAGAATTATCATGCTGACTTCTATTGCGAAAGAGAAAAATTGGTTGGAAGTCTTTCCTATGTAAACGTTTGATTGTATGGTTTAGATCTGAGAGTTTTTAGACCACATGGGTCAAATATTTGAAAGATGTAGAAACTGCCATTTGGAAACATTGTTCACGGATCTCCTCAAATTGTGTGTATTTAGATATCTTAACATCATGGCCCAATAGTTACAGAGGGAACACTATGGGGTGAAAAGAAAATGCATCTCCAGAGTCCATATACCAGTTGTTTTTAATTAAAGGTACAAGTGGGACTTCAAACAATGTGTCCCATAGGCTTAAACTATTTGAATATTGGTTATTGTTTATTATCATTATTTGACAGTATTATGTAGCGAGTATAAATTACTCCAAAAACATTTAACATGGCTGAAAATTAAAATTACTCTAAGGTATTTTTAAGATGCATTTAAAAAAAAAATCAAACGCTGGACTGGATTCTCCATTAGTCCCTTCCTTATTAGGCTAAGTTTTTTGTTTTTGTTTTGAAGAAGAAGAAAACACCAATACCAGTTACAGGACGTGATTCATCTATTGATTTGTATCGGGTCAGGATTGGGGTTCGGGGGGTTGGGATTCGGCGGACTTGGAATAACATTGTCTATCACGTTGGACATCGAGTAACTAGATGAACTCCCAGAAGACTGGTACTGAAAAAGCAGCAACAAAAATAGGAAAAGCAACAAAAGTTTCCTTCTGCTATTTCTCTCTGTGTTGCACAGTTGGACCTGCTCCAGACCGATGATGATGTACACGCCATTGGGGTTTTGTGAACCTACAGAGAAAAAAACAGGCCACAGTAAATATTTGTTATCCGATTTGTACTAACGCATATAATAATAATATTTAATAATAATAATATTTATTTATATAGCGCCCTATATGACTATTAATAACCACTCTAAAGCGCTGCACACATTAAAAATGATACAGCATGTTATAAACGCAGGAAAAGGAAATTATAATAGCATTAAGACAGATAATATCAAAACAATGCTAGAAAAACATCAATAATGTGAAGTAAAATTACTAAAATCTAAAACATGATATGCATGAAAAAAGTTCCACGCCGTACATATCGAAATAGGCCTTCTAAACGATTGATTGATTGTATGTCGTTTAATGTCTCTCTCGAGAACATTTCACTCATATGGAGAGGCCACCATGACCGGTGAAGGGCTTCAAATTTAGGCCTTTGTTCGGCGCTCGCGGCCATTGAGCAGTGAGGATTCTTTAGCGTGCTACACCTACTGTGATACGGGACATCCGTTTGTAAGGTCATCTCTGAGGACTCGTGATATTCACACCTGATGCAGAGCGCATTGATGAAAAAGTTTTCCGTCCAATGTTTTGTTTGATACATGCATCAAACAAAGAATTATAAGTTTTATTTCTTATCATTTAATTATGTTTTTAAAATAGAAAAACAAATAGTTTCTCCCATCAAAAAGCTTCAATTAACGTTTCTGAAATGGCGCGTAGGAATACATATAGGCAAGAATGAAAGCAAAAACAAAACGGCATGGCTGTGCGTTCAGGTCGGGAACAGTTACTGTGCAGATTTAAATGGATTATACGCCAAATTAAAGGTGCAATGATTAAAAGCTGAATTAAATATAAAGGAAGATAACAAGTGGTGACTGGATTTATGCTACATCGTGTTGGAGGAGACGTTGAACACTGGTTGTGTCGTTGGAACGGTGGAATGCAATTCGGCTCCATTTCAATATCGAGGAAAACGTTTAAAACGCACTCGTTGACTGAGCCCCATATAACGCAGTTCAATTTCATTGATATTTACCAGATCAGAAGTCGCCACTTGCTCCGTCATGTTATCGATCTCGTAAAGCAGACGATTCATACCGGGAACTCGTGTAATCTGTCTTCTTCTACCAGTAAGTGGTCTACGTCATCAAATTGACTACTCTGCCACGTCATCGCCTATGTATGTTGTTTCTTTAAATTAATTTGTATTTTATTCATATCTTTACTTGTGCTAATTTTTGATAGCAATGAAAAACAAAAATCAAACAAATGCATTTCGTTATATATAATGCTTGTGTGGAAAATCCCGTTCTATAAATAGCGCTAAAATTAGAACGGGGAAGACGCATTCCAGAGAAAAGTAGTCCCGCGGGCTTAGTGCAGATGAACTCCGAACGAAATTTTGACAGAGAAATCAAACGAATTTTTCAACCAATCAGCATCGTTTATAAGTCATCACTTTAAAAGTTATTAAATGATATTTGTAGGAAATACAGGATGTAGACTTGAACTTGATATATGTTGGAATACAACACTGAACTCTTATAACGAAGAATGTTGCTTATGTTAATGACATCTATCTCTTTCTTTGAAAATTTGAGTTTGAGGAACTGACGGCATGGTTTGTAAGGAATATCATCCATGACCCGTGGTGGTTTAAAGAGCCTGTGATTGGCAACATCCATAATGAGAGAGTTCAGTCTATACTGAGGTGTTGAAAAATCCAAGTATATACTAGCTGTGGCTTCTTCAAATAACGTATGTAAAACTCTCAATGGAACACAGTCAAGTTTGTCTGTTGTCGTAAGGTAAAAGTGAATCAAACATGACATCATTTATACTTGGCCTTTTATATGAACGATGCCCATGACTGCGTTTCTGTCTTTGAGTATTTGAAAAGAGTCATGCACATTATTTCTTTGTAGACTGGTCAAATTTCCTACAGCATATACATTATCAGTGCATACATGATATTATGGAAATGCAGTAACTAGAGTCCTGGTCCAGCGCTCTTCTTAATGTTGGATTATTTGTGTGATGGTAAATCTTTTCCAAACTCCTAACCCTCATAGACAAGATGGAGTGGTCTGGGGGAATTAGAGTGTTTATAGAGGAGTTGGTTACCACGATTATTTATTTGAAATCTGTCCCGATAGTCTTTTATTAAGTGAACCCTTAGTTTCTCCCACATAAACTAAGCCAAATAGGTTAAACTAAGTCAAATAGGTTACACTCAATAGCGTAGACAACATTCTTCGTCATAAAAAAGTTCAGGGGTGTATTCCAACTTACCTCAAGTTCAAGTCTACACCCAGTATTTCCTACAAATATACTTCTACTATTGCATCCAAGCTTTTCAATTATAAACAAACTTTGCAGTGCCTAGGTATAGACCATCTTATACTTAATCCACCTACGTGTTCTTGTTCTTCATCTTCTCTTAACTATAGTCCACTGGTGATGTTGATATAGCTGAAAATGAAGACCTCAAATCACTTATTCTTAAAGGTCCTAAATACAGAGAACCTCGGTCTTTCAATTGGCGATAGAATTTCATTCTATTATGAATTCTGTCGAGGATTATGCCAGACGATGGGCTAAATATGAAAAAGAATTTGATACATTGTCAGAATGGATTAAAAGTATATGAGGAATATTAAAATCCCGCATTATATGCATATGAAAACAAAAATATATACCATCTATCCTTATGTGTTTAGTAAACTAGAAGTGATAAAAGAATTAGATAGTTTACATGAGGAATATGTTATGGTTCCAGCTGACAAAGGTTGTACCAACATTGTCTTTGTAAGGCTCATTATTACAACTGTATTTTAAACGAGCTTGGCAGTACTTCCGCTTTTGGTAATCGTACCTATATTCCAACTGCTCTTTCAAAAGACGAAATTCTTCAAAACCATGCTTCAGTTTTAGACACATTTAATATTCCAGTAAATGGGTCGGATGAATATGAGTTACCGTACCTAAACTGGATTCCTAAACATAAAACCCTTACAAAGATACATTGCTGGATCCAGTAAATGTTCTATCAAGCCCCTATCTTCGCTCCTCACGAAAATATTAACAGTTGTGAAGGAGAAACTTCAAACGTACTGTGTGACTACATATGCCAAAAGTGGTGTAAACTTATGACTTTTCAACTCTTTACACGATCATTCCTCACAATAAATGAAAGACCAAATTTTTTGACATCATAGACAGTTGCTTCCACAAAAATGGAAAACGCAGATATTCCCATTTAATGATCATCCAAAAAATTACTTTGTTAAGCGCCACTCTGATTCCACTCACACATACTCTGAAGTTGAAATAAAAAAGTATGCTGGAGTTCTTCATTGACAATATCTTCGTGGTCTTTGGGGATCAGGTCTTCAAACAACAGTCTGTTGGAATTCCCATGGGCAGGAATTGTGCTCCTTAGTTAACTGACCTATTCAAAAATCTCTTGCTGTGGCCTTCAATTTGACATTTAGATATATCTATTAAGAATAATAATTTTCATTCATATGTCGATTCAATATATCCCAGTGAACTCGAAATCAAAGACACCACCCGCAGAGTCATCCACTTCTACTTCATACTTAGATACTTTATTGAAAGTAGATATTAATGACAATCTAACAACTCAACTTGATGACAAATGGGATGATTTCAACTTCTCCATCGTCAACTTCCCATATTTATGTAGCAATATTCCAATATCACCTTCATATGGCGTTTACATCTCTCAACTGATTCGATTCGCAAAAAGCTTGTTCTACGTCTGGTCGGTTTTAAATAGAAGCAGGCTACTGACAAAGAAGTCGATGGTACAGGGTTCCATTAGTCACGTTTAAAATCAGCATTTCGTAAATTCTGTGGTCGTTAAAACGATTTAGTTTGCCAATATTAGCTATCTTTGGGTCAAATGCTGTCTGACGTGTTTCATGCGGATTGTTAGGCCGTTCTTTGCACACTGATTTTGACTACGGGAAACTCCGTTTACCTGATAAAGATATAGGGCTCACGGCGGGTGTGATCGGTCGACAGGGGATGCTTACTCCTCCTAGGCACCTGATCCCACCTCATGTATATTCAGGGATCCGTGTTTGCCCAATTCTCTATTTTGTATTGCTTATAGGAGTTATGAGATTCATCACTGTTCGTTATCTTCGCCTTTCACAACGGTAGAAGATTTACAAGTCAAATTATCAAACGTTGTGGTACAAAAACTATGTACGGTGAGATTACAACTAAATGAATTTCTAGTGATCAGTATATCACATGTTTAGCAATTTTAAAAAAAATGATCATTTGAATTGTTGTGCATTACCTATTGGTCTAGCACAGTTTTAAATCGTTGAAATTGTGTACCATTTAGTGATTGTTTGTTACAAATTGTATAGATACGAGTTTTACATTTTCATGCAGATTTTTATGCGAATCATCCTGGAATAAAGCAAAGGATGAAATGAAATGACCCCCAATATATCTATAATGAAATTTCTTCTTTTTTTTCATGTTAAAATTTACATGATTCAACTTATTAACATTTGCACTTTCATGATTTAAATGTTATACGGCGCATAAATTCCTCACAAACGGGATATAACTCTGAGTTTAAGCTTGAGGTTTCCTCATTAGCTGAAATTCCCATAGGAATTTGGCCCCGCCCATACTTTAACAGATCTGAAAATTTATATGGATGATATTAGGTACAGTTAAATAATTTAAGCTATGGTTGTATATTATCATAAACTTTCAAATTTCGTATGGCGATAAACGTAGCCCATATCGCCGATATTTAAAAAAAAAATTGGCACAATGTTTACTAGCCTCCCCATTATGGAAACCTGTTTGAATTCGATGACCTACCCGGAGTGGCGCGCTCTCTATATTTAGCTCTAAAAGTTCATAGTTATTTCGGATTTCAAACATTTCGGTTGAGCATCACTGAAGAGACATTATTTGTCGAAATGCGCATCTGGTGCATCAAAATTGGTACCGTATAAGTTTTACATTATGACCCCTGGGTCGAGGCCTCTGCTGGTGGACTGTTAGTCCCCGAGGGTCTCTACAGCCCAGTAGCTAAGTACTTCGTTACTAGCTTGAAAATACGGATGTATATTTAATTGCTGTTATAAAATTTAGAAATTCATTTCAAAATTAAGGATTATCTCCCTCATGCATAGCTCTTATCCTTGGACGAATTTGGCACGCTGGTTTTGGCTATATTTAGCTCTAAAAGTTCATAGTTATTTCGGATTTCAAACATTTCGGTTGAGCATCACTGAAGAGCCATTATTTGTCGAAATGCGCATCTGGTGCATCAAAATTGGTACCGTATAAGTTTTACATACAAAAGACGATACCACTTGATTCGGATGTATTGTCCGCAGTTTTAGGAACATAAACACGCCTTCAACGTCATGTATTCGATACATACGGTATACATGTACATGTATATGTAAATTATTTACCAATACACTATATTTTGATAAATTGTATTTAGTTATATACACTTGTAGATATCGTTATCAGAAATAAGTTGACGTTTCTGAATCTAATTTCCTTAACAAATAATTATAATATTATTATATTTTCTTTGTTTACATTATATGCTAAGTGGAATGCATTAGTGTGGTTTTACTTTCGTTATCAAAATTTTACATATTAGAGGTAGATATTTTGGTTTATTATGCTACCTGTACTACAATTAACTGAAACATAAAGATTTGCGTGTATATTACATATACGTGTATTTTTACAGCACGTGCTTTATGAATACATGTATAAAAATAGATAATCATGGTATTTTCATAAATGATTATTCGAGCCCAGATATTTATAATATATTTTGCTTCAAGGCAAATTCGATCAAGAGCCTGAGAAAAGGAGAGGAGGTGTCTTTATTTTTCATTTAGTTATTTTTTGTGTGAGTACTTGTGATATATATCTAGTACATCACAATATGATATAGGGTTTGAACGAAACGTATGTTGACGGTTAACATTTCTAATATAATTTCCGTATTTAGTTGAAAATAAATATTTGAATGACAATAAGATTTGTACTGATTTCTGATTTCATTTTTTTTTCAGCGGCGGTATCTATGACTGATTGTGCTTTTGATAACGTGTTTAGGTATATGCATTAGCAATATCATCACTTTTCATCACTACGAATAAACAGCATGCATTAAAATACCGATCACATATGCAGCATATATGTATATTCAGTGAAAATCATGTATAGCTTCCATTCAATAATAAAAAAAAAAGATATTAAGATCCTAACAATTAAATTCCAAACGGGAAAAGTACGAGATTTATTCATATTCCTACAGAGAATGTTGTCATTTGTGTTAAAGGGACTGATTCACGATTTTCCTCCAAATTTTCTTTTTCACTTTTAATGATCAAAATCTACTGTCTAATGTGTTTAAAAGAGTTCACATAAAAATTAAGGTTATACATTATCAAAGAAGCTCATTTTAGAGAGTTTATTATTTGTTTTGTAAACAAAGATTGCGGTATGTTTTTGTTTATGAAATTTTCAAAAGAAATGGATATCGATCTAAGTTTATTATATCTTTCAGATTTCGAGAATGTTTGGGGTAAAATTAAGATGCTTTATATTACAAAATCAATATTTTACTTGTTTGTTTGTATACATAAAAAGACTCGAGTCTTTGTTTACATAACACAGATTTAAGGCTAAAATATTGCTTTAATTCTTGCATTCAGAAGGTCTGTCAATATTAAATGAGTTATAGTTTTAATGTTTACCATCAACAATGAAAAATATTTTTATCAAAAATCGTGAACCAGACCCTTTAAGACCCGCCCACTTTGTTTATCATTATTCATGAAAGAGTACTATAATGAAAACTGCTTGTTATGGGGTTTTAAGATTAATTGATATTTCGATATTCCTCGCGATGAAATACAGAGGTAACTATTAAAACTATTTAGAAACCATCGTCTGTGGCCTCTGTGTATAAATTTTTTACTTTTGTACAGTAGTATTACTTTTAATGACCACGGAAAAGGGGGCCAACTTGAATTGGTGTTTCACCTCATCCAAATTTCAAACCACGTACCCAACACTCCTTTACACTATCAGATGAAACCTACGAGACAATCAGCGACACTCATCTATAAAAGACAGAAGTTGAAAGTGGGTCACCCACCCGTCCCCCTTCTCCTAGATCGAGATCGATTTCACCAGATGCCTTGCTGTCATATCGTAAACATATGAACAGAGGACAGGGAGTTGATAAAGATATTCCGAAAAGAATCCAGATGTTAAGTTCCAGACATTGAGTAAGCAATTTACCGTATTTCTTATAAACTCTGCATTATATTTAAATAATAAAATGTTTCCTTTGTTGTTTCATCGGTTGATGAAGGTAGCTAGCATTGCAGAAAACATCACTAACCCGTGGGGTTATACAATTTTTTCCTGCAATGATTGCTACCTTCATCACCCGATAAAACAACAAAGGAAGACATTTTATTGTTCATATTTATATTTGTATGTATTTTAAAAAAAATAAATAAACTAGATCTAAGTAGTAAAATATCATATCGTTGACCCATTCGTTACTTTAAACAGAACAGTCAACACACCCTTTGACCTTGACGACGCTCCATAATTACGCGGACAGGTGGTACTAAAAACTGGATCAAATTAGTTTACAACTGTCTATGATATTAAAAAAAATTGACAATTTCCAAAGAAATATAAGAGAAAAGATTCGGTGAATATATGTTTTTCGCTCAATGCCTATTGTAGTATCAAAACTGTTGCTATCTTGTATCTTGTAAATGTACATTAACAATGTTCATTCAATTCTTTTGAATTTTGTTGAATTGGTATTTCAATTTCCTTAATTGTATGAGATTAGACTCCTTCTAGTTGCAATTTTGTTACTTTCCCAGATATTTTAAGATTTGGACCGGACATAGGCATACAAACACTAGGTTAAGAAATGGGGGGGGGGGACTATTTACTTAATACTTATGTTATTGTCTTACTCTCTACTCGTATGTTAACAAAAGAGAATGGTTTATCAAGTAAAGTGTTGATTCAGTGGATGGTTTATCATTTTCATTCAAATGCTTAAGATCTGGCCCCCTAAAAATGTTTGTTTAAAAAACTGCACTGCATATTCTTCCTAGCATGCCTGCATCATGCAAACGTGGGTGTAGGAGGGCCTTTGGTATCTTTTGATTATTTGCAATTTTATATATTTTATTCATGATAGTCAGATACAGAAGTTATATGGTGTGGCTATTGACTGTCTTCAACTTGCCATTCTAAGAGTTCCAACATGCAGACGTGGATCAATATGTAATGATATCGAAGGTCAAAAGAATGGAAATATAATTCTGTGGTCATACTAATGCATCGCACCGCGATGATGATTCCCATTGTGAGGAGAGTGCTATCTTGGGACATCTTAAAGGACTCTTGGATCTCTGTTCTGATTTAGGAGATAGAGCACTGACGGACCATCTGGAATTATGTACTTTTCTTAGACTGCACAAAACGAAATTTGGGAAAGTATACCCATTGCACAACGAAAGCGGAGGGAAAAAACACACTGACATTTCGCGGAATTCAGGCAGGAAAAAGTAACTGATGTGTCAAATTGGGAACAGTTAGGAGTTGTTTTACGATATTTGAAAGACGATGAACCATGCAGTGCGATACTATAACTGGAGTTGCTTGATCAGATTCTAAATACTGCGAACGTTTTAGGTGAAGACATGAACAATCTTAGATGGAGCTGGAAACATGTTTGAATTGAACAAGGGATGTGCAGCTACACATACGACTTGAAGTGAACCATGTTTTCTAATTGATATATATAAAATTCCCCCAAATTCACATCAAACTAGATGCATGTAAACAGCTGGGTTTGTTTTTCAAATGTTCGCCAAAAAGACTGCATGACTTGGAAATGTCTATAGATGGAATCAAATGCAAAATGAATAAAACAAAACTTTGTGGAACGCGTTGGATTGAAAAATATTCGACTGTACAAAATATTTCCCACGTGTGTGAAGCTATATAGCAGACGGTGTATCTACTAATGCCTTCTGCAAAAATGGTAGGGATGTGGAAGAGTATTACAGAGCTGAATGGTTTATTTCTTAAAATTTGTAGTTCAAAATGGATCTTTGCAATGATGGTAGATCTACAATTATCTGGCTATCTAAAAATTTCTCAGTCAACTTCTTCAGGGTCCAACACAAGATATAATTACTGTTTATCATAAGGTGGGGAGTAAAGTATTTTAAAACGTTTGGACTGAAGCACAAAAAAGAATGGCCGAAAAGGGTTAAGCAGTACTATTTAAACCCATATTTCGCTCCAATCCAACAAAGCAAATTCTATGGTTGTTATGATAACCTTATTTGCAAATACAACTTGTTTTTAGGTCGCATGTGATGTGTTTCTTACCAATTGTTCAGTCGTTCGTTACATACAGGTTTTAACTACGCATTATCTGATCACGATTAGGGCCTACAGTGAGTCTGTCCGTCAACAGAAAATGTTTACTCCTCCTCGACACCTGATCCAATTTCAGGTGTGTCCAGGAGTCTGTGTTTGCCCTTCTCTTAATTTTGGGATTTATGTGATTGATCAATGTATGATATCTTCACTTTTTCATTGATTCGTTTATCCCGGGTCTTTCGAAAATGACGGAGATCCCATGTCACGATAGGCGTTGACACGATAAAGAATCCTCGCTGCTACGACCTTGAGCATCACGTGTAGGTCAAAAGTGGTATACCTCATCTACTGTTGGTGACGAATATTGCATACTCGGCTACCCGTCATCATAAAACTGTAACTTACATGACTGATAAATTGATATGCAAGTGATGTCTCTCAAAATCTGTTGTCACGAGGGGCAATTCATCACTTACTGTAAACTCCTAAATATACGCCAGGAATTTATTATCGCGTAATTTCGCGAGAAACCTCACTCGCAAAAAAATATTTCTCGCTTTTATTTTTATAATGCTAAAATATATGAAAAAAACGTTCGATCAACAGAACACTCGTGAATTTATTTTCTCGCGATTTGACGTCCACGAGTCATTTCTCAATAACAAGTACTCGCGTAAAATAAGGAATCTACAGTACATAGTCAAATTGTTAATCTCCAATGGTCTTCTTTGAATTTTTTATAGGACTTGATGTTGTCTCTAGCAATTTCACGCGTTAATATTTTTTTCTTAAGTATTTGAACCTACTCGTGGATGTTGACGATTTCATTTTATGCCATGCAAAACAAACGCACTTGAAAAATGAGTGATATATGTCCAGATTTTAACCTCAGGAATTTTCTATTGTTCTAAAAAGTTTCTTTTTCAAGAATTGAATTCCCCAAAAACTGGAAATCATTCAAAGGCCTCTAACAAATCTTTTACACAAGTTGAATATTCTCTCTCTTTCTCTCTCTCTCATGCTAGCGACAACATTACCAAACGTATTCACAATCAAACCTCTGCTTATAAGGATATTCTCTTGACAAAACTGAATCGCTTTCAGTTGCCTATCGCTTTGCAAACATTTTTCCTTGTCCGCCTTTGATAAATTTTGATGCCATTTTTTAAAGAGAATGTCAGATTTTGAATTGTGCAATGCAATTAGCAGAATTTTAACTTTCCTTAATTCCTGATTTCAAAAAATTGAAAATTGCTTTATGAGTTGAATGCATTGAATATTTTGCATTTTTCCTAATGTTTTGCTTTCCTTCAACTAGTGACGTAAGGAGGCGAATTTCTTGATCATCCATGCATTACCTAATAAGCTCTGTATCTGATATATCAATTGCTAAGCATCAAAGGAAACATAAAACCATTGGAGGAGTGTGTCACAATCTGTATAAAAAGTGATGTATTTACTTTAGAAAGACAAATGGAGTTTATCATTGTATTTTGTTATCTTTATCAGAATAAAGATGATAGTATGTTCGACAAGAGCACATGCCAGGTCTGCTACAGTAGCCCTGGGCAAATGATGCCGAGCATGCTATGTATTACCTTTGCTAATGCATCTGTATTTTGCATGACATGTGAATAATATAAATTTTACATTCTTGGTTTATTCCATATTATCAGTAATGATTGATAACTACTTCTATTCCAGTACTATTGTAAATACTTGCCCGCACGTGCAAGCATATAACGAGAGGCTTTTTCTTCACACGTTCATCTGAATAATTCCAAATTCAAAACAAATTTAACGAATTTACTATCTATTATTTTTAGGAATAAATTGTTTTAAAGTTTCCAATTCCCTATTCATTAATATCGGAGTTGCACACCGATCAAGTCAAACTTAAAATAGAAATCACTTTATACTAAATTTTCGGTTCCTAAATAAAATTTTAACCTTTGAATAGTTTTACATTATACCATCAGAGGTGTGCACCGGTTGAGTCAAGCCCGAAAATCACTCATTCAAAGGTAACAATCTCATTGGTGACCTTAAAAACGGAAATCCCATGTCGTGGAAGACGTTGACACGATGAAGAACCCGTGATGCTACAGGCCTGAACGATGAACATATGTCTAGATTAGTGGTACTTCAATTGGTGACGTCTCAATATGAGTGAAAAATTCTCGACGGGTCGTAAACCAGTCAATCAATCATGCAATCTATCATTTGGTGTATCTGAAAGAAATATAGCGGACGGGATAAGATATATCGTATTTTATGATTCATATCAGCTTTAAGTGTACTCACATAAACTGTTAATATATTCCCTGAAGAGAATATCTTCAGTAGAATCACTGAAGGTCTGCTGATACAAATTTCCACCAGAAATACCGTCCAGTACCTGCTGAGAACTCCTGTGGATGACAAGCAGTCCAAAGAACAACAACAGCATCAGGAGGCTTTCCCCGGCCATTAGTCTGGAAAATTGAAATGGCATGTTCCCTAGCATCGTAGCAAACCACACGCTAAAATTTCGATCGAGGGAGAGCAAGGGATCCGACTTCCTGTGATACAGGTCTCATTTTTTGTCCCAAAAATAACCTTATATGTGTGGTAATGATGTTTAACCCTAGTTAGGCTACATTACCGAAGAGGTGTCAGTTTGCTCACCTTTTCCTTGTAGCCATCTTATCATTTTCTCAGAGAGTCCGTCTTGTCAATTTTTTTTCATTCAGTATATATTTACCATCAACATTTTCAAATCAGTTGTTTTCAAATCTTTATGTATACTTGAAAACGGTAGAAATACATCTGTAATCTAAGAATATTTTCTCCTGCATGCTGTATTTTCAGTGATCATCTTTCTGGAATACAATCAAAATCAATATTAACGTACAATTCCTTTCACTCTTGATCATGTAAGCAGGAAAACAGATATTCATTTATAGGTATTGAGTTTTTCTTAAATCACATTCACTTGGAATTGATAATTAGTAATGGTATATCAATTCAAGTTGGCGCAAGGTTCCCCATCGTAAAACATCGACAATACGTGGAAA
Organism: Ostrea edulis; assembly: GCF_947568905.1. Taxonomy (NCBI): domain Eukaryota; kingdom Metazoa; phylum Mollusca; class Bivalvia; order Ostreida; family Ostreidae; genus Ostrea; species Ostrea edulis. The sequence goes on along the minus strand of NC_079165.1, from coordinate 30,178,677 downwards.
TGAAAGTATTCTTCGTGCGACATGTATTTCGGGTTATAAAATACATATACATGTATCTACATTCACTGAATCTATTCTCTTATATTTCTATTGAAATTGACATTGATTTCATCTGGGACAAAGGAGGTATGCTTTTGATATGGATGAAAAGGGACATTTGATATGGATGAAAAGTGGAGAATATGTACAACAATATTTTGAAATTGAAAATTGAAAATTTTGAAATTTACTTTATTTAGTCTAAAAATACAGTTTTAGTTGAAAGCAATGAGAAAAATTTAAAACCTCTGCTGGACTCGAACACGCGATCTACAGTTCGGCAGTCGACGTGCTAACCTACTGAGCTACTCAGCTAGGCGAAACGTTTTTAAATGAATAGACAAATATTGCTGATATTTATATTTTCCACCATGTTTTAGAAGGAATTCAGCCATTATGACGATGTAGAGTACCTCCTTCATACCACCCGGGCCTCTGTGTAATCATTACCAAATATGGAGCGTCATCAAGGTCAAATGGTGCATTGGCTGTTCTATTTAGCGTAACGAAAGGGTCAACCATATGATATTTTATTACTTGAATCTAGTTTATCTTTTAAAACAATACATACAAATATAAATATAAACGATAAAATGTCTCTTCTTTCTTTGTTGTTTCAGAAAATATTTACATAACCGCCTTTTTTTTCTGCAATGGTAGCTACCTACATCACACGATGAAACAACAAAGAAAGCATCTTATTGTTTAAGTACTTGTATTAAACTGCATTTCGAACTGCAAGCACTTGAAGCGCAAACTCTGATTACAGTTTTGTAGCATGGAATTCTACCAATCCGCGCAACCACCCCCCCCCCCCCCCCTGTAAATCGGATGCCAAATCCATGGGCCGCCAAATTATCATAAATTCAAATAAATGAAAATATTTATAGGTTATAGACTTTGTATGGGAAAATATGACGACCGAGTGTTTTGGCGCGTAGACGGACCGAGCTTGCGAGGTCCGTTCGCGACAAAAAACGAGGTCGTCATATTTCCCATACAAAGTCTATAACCTTTTTATTATATACTTTCAATTTCATTTAGAAACTAACAATAATTTTATTTTTAACAATAACCTTATCGGTTTAACTGAGTAAAAGATGAAAAACACGAAAAATTTGAAAATTAACAGCGTAGAAATTTGATTGTGGCGTAATGTTTGCGGGCCGAAATGTTTCCGGGCATACATCGTGTGATATATGCCCGCAAACTTTTAAAGAAAAAATAAGAGATGAAATTGAAAGTATATAATAACTTTAATTATATTTGAAGATATCAACATTCTATTTGATGCGCACAACAATTGAAGATAAAATCTCTTCAAATGATTAATGATGTTCTTAATACTGAATGATTGGTGCATTAATTGAATTAACGATAAGAATTAGTCTGCTGAATTGATGCTCACAATAATTATAGGTTATAGACTTTGTATGGGAAAATATGACGACCGAGTTTTTTGGTGCGTAGACGGACCGAGCTTGCGAGGTCCGTTCGCGACAAAAAACGAGGTCGTCATATTTCCCATACAAAGTCTATAATCTTTTTATTATATACTTTCAATTTCATTTAGAAACTAACAATAATTTTATTTCTAACAATAACTTTATCGGTTTAACTGAGTAAAAGATGAAAAACATGAAAAACATGAAAAATTAACGGCGTAGAAATTTGATTGTGACGTAATGTTTGCGGGCCGGAATGTTTCCGGGCATATATCGTGTGATATATGCCCGCAAACGTTTAAAGAAAAAAGAAGAGATGAAATTGAAAGTATATAATAACACTATATTATTGTAAATAAAATATTTTATAAGCAAACTATCAGGTTTAATTACAATTTATGATATTAAATCATTTTGCCATTAAGTATTTTCCCTTTGGAGACCCCCCCCCCCTCCTAGAGTACTCATATTATTAGCCAATCAGATTTTAATTGAACGTTATTGTTTTCCAGGAGAAAGCGCTAATTTGAGAAACTAAAGAATTTTTTTAATAGTTCTGGATCATCGGCAGTTCCGGATCATCTCTCTGTATAATTCACTATGAATAAATAATTGTAAGATCAGGGCCGTAAATTAACCTTCAATTTGGAGGAGGCAGGAAATTAGGCGGGGGTCTGGGGGCCGCCCAGGCCCCCAGACGCTGAGCACATTTTGTGCACAATGAACACGTTTCGTGCAAAATCCTTGATTCTAGGGCCTTCTAAGATGTTACTTGACTAACTCATTCTAAAAGAAAGATTTGGAATGCTTTTTAAGGGAGGTATCATGTTCTTAGTTATTGGAAACAACATAAATTCTAATGAAATTTAAATTTTAATTTTTTTTGGCTCAAAAGTTGGAGGAGGCAGCTGCCTCCTCCGCCTCCATGTAATTTACGGCCCTGTGTAAGATAAATAAAATTTTCATTACATGTACATCATACATGAAGAATAATGGTAAGGGATACTACTTTCGAGAAATAAAACCCCCAAATTCACCTTCACCGATCTCGCAATTAAAAAGCTCAGGAAGGAGTTTTCAAATTTTTCCACGTGCCATTCGAGAATAACATATATGCAATTTATACTAGAAAAGTTTAGACGACATGATTTGTTTGTCAATTATATCTCCTACGTAATCACTTATCGCACGTTAATACGTTGTATTTTGAATAAATTAAGATTGTGAACCTACTGTTGCGGTAGTTGAGGATCACTTTGTTTTGTAGTAGGGGTGATCCCTGTTGTTTTGCATAGATAATATTTTTTTGAAGGTCCAATGTTGTACATTTCAGTAAGTTCATGTCTTTAACAAAGAGATCTACAAAAAGGATTGTCGAGTTCCAAAGGTGACCTTGTCTTCTTAAAATTCATTTCACGAATAGTTTGTTAATGTTTCGCATTTTTTATGTATATCAACGAAACTTGACACATCTTTTGACAAACTGGATGGTCAGTTTTTAAATCGAAGCAGGCTACTGACAAATAAGTTGATGGTACAGGGGTTTCAACAATCTCGATTGAAGTCAGCATTTCGCAAATCTATGGTCGTTATAACGATCTGGTTCGTCAATACAACATACCGTTTTTGGCACACTGATTTTGACTACGGATAACTCCGTTTATCTGATCATGATATAGGGCTCACGGCAGGTGTGGCCGGTCGACAGGGGATGCTTACTCCTCTTAGGCACCTGATCCCACCTCTGATATCTCCAGGGGTCCGTGTTTGCCCAACTATCTATTTTGTATTGCTTATTGGAGTTATGAGATTGATCACTGTTCGTTATCTTCACCTTTCATTAATGTTTTCTAAAAGAAGTACCATGCTGACTTCCATTGTGAAAGAGTAAAATAGGTTGAAAGTCTTTCCTATGTAAAAGTTTGATTATATGGTTTAGATCCGAGTGTTTTCAAAGCACATGGGTCAAATATTTGAAATATGTAGAAACTGCCATTTGGTACTGAAATATCCTCAAATTGTGAAGATTCAAATATCTTCAAATCATGGTTCAATAGTCACAGGGAGAGCACTATGGGGTTAAAAGAAAATGCATTTTTTAATGAAAGGTAAAAGTGGGGCTTCAAACATTGTGCCCCATAGGCTTATTCTTCTTCTTTACTGGTTATTGTTTATTATCATTATTTGTCAGCATTATATGGCGAGTATTAATTATTCCAAAAGCATTTAACACGAAACTGGACTGGATTCTCCAATAGTCCCTTATTTTAAGGCAAAGTTCTTTTTTAAATAACCATGCAATGAAGAAGAGAAGAAAACATCTATGCCAATTACAAGACCTGATTCATCTATTGATTTGTATCGGGTCAGGATTGGGGTTCGGGGGGTTGGGATTCGGCGGATTCTGAATAACATTGTCTATCATGTTGGACAACGAGTAACTAGATGAACTCTCAGTAGACTGGAAGTGAAAAAGCAGCAACAAAGATAGGAAGAACAACAAAAGTTTCCATCTGCTACTCCTGTCCGTGTTGCACAGTTGGACCTGTTCCAGACCGATGATGATGTACACGTCATTAAGGTTTTGTGAACCTACAGAGAAAAACAGTTCACAGTGAATTTTTTGTCCGATTTGCACTAACTTGCCGAGTGTTCCGCATAAAGAAATAGGCATTGATAACCACATTTAGATCTATCGACGAAGTTTTATCTATTAACAATTAATAATTTTCATTCATATGTCGATTCGATATATCCCTGTGAACTCGAAATAAAAGACACCAGAGTCGTCCACTTCTGCTTCATATCTAGATATTTTATTGAAAACAGATATTAAATGGAAACTAACAACTCAACTTTATGATAAACGGGATGATTTCTATGGTCGTTATAATGGTCTAGTGTCCCAATATAACTTATCATTTGGTCAAATTCTTTCCGGCGCGTTTCATACCGAATGTTAAGCAATTCTTGACACACTGATTTTAATTACGGATAACGTCGTTTACCTGATCAAGATATAGGGCTCATGGCGGGTTTAACCGGTCGACAGGGGATGCTTACTCCTCCTAAGCACCTGATCCCACCTGTGGTATATCTAGGGTCCGTGTTTGTCCAACTCTCGATTTTATATTGCTTATTGGAGTTATGGTATTGATCACGGTTCGTTATCTTCACCTTTCATTCATCTGACACATTGACTGGGCTATTAAATGTGTTTAAAACTGAAGAATGGTTTTGAAGAATATAATCTTTTAAAAGGGCAGATGGAGTATAGGTACGATTACTAAAAGTGGAATTAATGCCAAGTTTTTGTTCAAAATAAAGTTGTAATAATGAGACTTACAAAGACAATGTTGTTACAAGCTTTGTCAGCTGGAACCAAACCATATTCCTCATGTAACCTATTAAATTCCTTTATCACTTCTAGTTTACTAAACGCATAAGGATAGATGGTACATGCTTTTGTTTTGATGTGTCTAATGCAGAATTTTAATATTTCTCTTATATTTTTAATCCATTCTGACAATGTATGAAGTTCTTTTCATATTTAACACATAGTCTGGCATAATCTTGGACAGAATTTATAATAGAGATGACGTTCTGTCGCCAATTGAAAGGCTGGGTTCTCTGTATTTAGAACTACAGGCACTTATATCGCTTGGGGGCTTAATTACTATATATAAGATTACTCTCATACATGTTTATAGATAAGTTGGTTACCACCATTGTTTATTTGAAATATGTGTCCCGATAGTCTTTTATTAAGTGAACCCTTAGTTTCTCCCACATAAACTAAGCCAAATAGATTACACTCGATAGCGTAGACAATGTTAGAAGATGAACAAGTCAAATTATCAAAAGTGTTGGTACAGAAACTACGTACGGTGAGATTACAACTAAATGAATTTCTAGTGATCAGTATGTCACATGTTTTACAATTTTTATTTTTTATTTTTACATAATGGTCTTTTGAAATATTGTACATTGCATATTGGTCTAACACACTTTTAAATCATTGAAATGGTGTATCTATTAGCGATGGTTTATTACAAATTGTATAGACATTGACAAAATTTCAAGCAAACCACTGATAACAGCAACCGCATGAGTTTTATATTTACATGCAGATTTTTATGTGAATCCTCCTCGAATAAAGGAAATTTCAAACCATGTCCCCACCTCTCCTTTACACTATCAGATGACGCATACGAGACATTCCGTGACATTCATCTATAAAAGAAAGAAGTTGAGAGTGGGACACCCACCCGTCCCCCTTCCCAAAGATCGAGATCGATTTCACCAGATGTCTTGCTGTCATATCGTAAACAAGAACAGAGGACAGGGAGTTGATACAGATATTCCGAAAAGAATCCAGATGTTAAGTTCTAGCCACTGAGTAAGCAATTTACCGTATTTTTTATAAACTCTGCGTTATATTTAAACAATAAAATGCTTTCTTTGTTGTTTCATCGGTTGATGAAGGTAGCTAGCATTGCAGAAAACATCCCTAACCCGTGGGATTATACTATTTTTTCTACAATGATTGCAACCTTCATCACCCGATAAAACAACAAAGGAAGACATTTTATTTGGTATGTATTTCTTAAAAATATAAACTAAATTCATTGCGAATTACAAAAGACCCATTGAATTTCAATTCCCTGCTGGATTGATCAGTAGACTTTACAAATTGGTCCGCCAAGTATCACATTTGGTCTGAATTTAGGTTAGTAAGCAAACTGAAAACTCTACTGGTCTTTTGTAATTCACTGTAAGTACTAGAATATCATATCGTTGACTCATTCGTTACTTTAAACAGAACAGTCAACACACCCTTTGACCTTGACGACGCTCCATAATTACGTGGACAGGTGGTACTAAAAACTGGATCAAATTAGTTTACAACTGTCTTTGATATTAAAATAAATTGACAATTTCCAAAGAAATATAAGAGAAAAGATTCGGTGAATGTATATGTTGTTTGCTCAATGCCTGTTGTTGTATCATAAATGTTGCTATCTTGTATCTTGTAAATGTACATTTAAAATGTTCATTCAATTCTTTTGAATTAAGTTGAAATGATCTTTTAATTTCCTTAATTGCATGATATTAGACTCCTTCTAGTTGCAATTTTGTAGCCCTCCCAGATTTTTTAATATTTGGACCGAACAAAACAAACATTAGATTAGAAAAGGGGGTAAAATTATTTACTTAATACTTGTGTTATTTTCTTACTTCTAGTCGTATTTAAGCAAGAGAGAATGGATTATCAAGTAAATGGTTGATAAAGTGAATGGTTTATTAAGTATATTCAAATGCTTAAGGTTTGCACCCCTAAAAATATTTGTTTTTAGAAAATTGCACTGCACATTCTTCCTAGTATGCCGGACATCATTGATAAATGATGATGATTTATTCTCGTAAACCAATGTACAAAAGGTATATAAAAATACAGATACCGCAGTATACAATACACAACGTCAGTACCCAGAGTAGAACAAAAGAAAGAAGGAAAAAAAGAAGAAAGAAAAACAAAACACATATACATACATACACACACATATACATACACCTATGCATATACCGTACATAAAGAACATATACATGATGCAATGCACATATTCTGGAGGACTAGCGCATGAGAGTTAAGTAATCAAAGTGTTGATAAAAATGACGAATTTGCATAATTTTTTCAAAGTGATAGTTTTTTTTTTATAGATTGGAACAGATTTTTGTATTTAATTATATTTGTTCTGTTTTCCAAATTAATAAAACGATTTCTGTACAAAAGTAAAAGTGGAGAAATTAAAATGTAATGAAACTCATCTCCTGGGTCATTTTTGTCACAGAAATTGCATTTTCTTTCATTTCTTTCAACATTTTGCCATCTACCACTTTATATCACTAATTCATAGTTACAAGTTCTAAATTGACAAAAAGTTATGCTTTCCTTGGTATTTAATTTATCTAAATAATCCTCAAAGCCAAGGTTTTCTTTAAATATTTTATAGTTTAATCCCTTTGAGGAATTTGAAACATCATATTTCCAGGTTTGCTGAAATTGGTCAAACAATCCAAGTTTCACACTTTCATTTAACCACGTTTAATTAATCGGATTCTGGCACATGAAAACATTGCTGTATCCTGATGAATCTAAAGTATGTTTTATACATAATAGCCATTTTGAATTAAATTCGTTTAAAATGTGTTTATTATATATTAGATTATTTAAAACCTTTGACAGTTTGTCATCTCTCTGTGATAATAGTTTTGCCCATTAACCTAAAATTCTAGTTTTTATATATATGCCCGGTGGATAGGCTCCTAGTTCACCATATACCATATAATTTGGCATTGACTTTTATAGACATAATAACAATTTACAAAACCTTATATGAAGTCTTTCAATTAATTCAGTATTTATAAAGCCCCATATTTCACAGCCGTATTGGTGTTACAATTACAGTTACACCTAAACGTACAAATTCTTTTACGATTTCAAGATTTTGAGTTTCGGATTCGAATCAACATTTTGGCAGTCTTCCATTTGAAAAAAAAATCCATAACGTCCGTTTTAATTAAATTCACTTTTAACTTTCATATTTTGCAGTATTCTACAGCCCAGTAGCTAAGTACTTCGTTACTAGCTTGAAAATACGGATGTATATTTAATTGCTGTTATAAAATTTAAAAATTCATTTCAAAATTAAGGATTATCTCCCTCACGCATAGCTCTTATCCTTAAACGAATTTGACTCCACTTTTTTGGCACACTGTTTTGGACTATAATAACTCTAACACTTCATTGTTATTTCGGATTTCAAACATTTCGGTTGAGCATCACTGAAGAGACATAATTTATCGAAATGCGCATCTGGTGCATCAAAATTGGTACCGTATAAGTTTTACATTCACAAAACCAGTGAAGTTGCTTTTGTAAATCGTGTCAGATTCAGCCATAAGAACTGTAACATCTGCGTAAAGTAATATGAATAATTTTAGGTATATAAATAACTTGTCTTCGAGTTCTTGACCTATTGGAGACAGCCCTGTAATATTTTTGTCAGTGAAAAACTTTTCTAAATCGTTAAAATAAAAGGTAAAAAGAAACGGAAACAAATTTTTCCCCTGTCTTGATCCATTATTGCGTGAACAATGTTCGGATATTTCACCTTGAAACGAAATTCTGAATTTGTTATTTCCATACATGAAAGGTAAAGATAATGAACAGTGATCAATGTTAAAGCTCCTATAAGCAATACAAAATAAAGTTGGCCAAACACGGACCCCTGGACACACCAGAGGTGGGATCAGGTATCTAGGAGGAGTAGCATCTCCTGTTGACCGGTCACACCTGCCGTGAGCCCTATATCCTCATCAGGTAAACAAAGTTATCCGTAGTCAAAATTAGTGTACCACGGACGGTCTAAAAATCGGTATGAAACACGTCAGACAGCATTTGACCCAATGATGGGTTGTATTGGCAAACTAGATCGTTATAACGACCATAGAATTTTCAAAATGCTGACTTTAATCGAGACTGTTGAAACCCCTGTACCATCAACTTGTTTGTCAGTAGCTTGCCTCGATTTACAAACTGACCATATGCAGAACAAGCTCTTGTGTATCGAATCAGTTGAGATATATAAACACCACATGCAGGTGATAATGGAATATTGCTACATAAATATGGGAAGTTGACGATGGAGAAGCTGAAATCATCCCATTTGTCATACAGTTGAGTTGTCAGTTTGCAGTTAATGTCTACTTTCAATAAAATATCCAAGTATGAAGCAGACGTGAACGACTCTGTGGTGTCTTATTTCAAGCTCACGGGGATACATCGAATCTACATATGAATGAAAATTATTATTGTAAATAGACAAAACGTCGTCGATATATCTTAATGTCGAATTGAAGGCCACAGCAAAAGATTTTTTCTTCTGATGTAGAAGTTTTTGAATGGATTCTGCTTCATTCACATGAGTATAAAAACAGATCAGCTAACAAAGGAGCACAATTTGTGCCCATGGAAATTCCAACAGACTGCTGGAAGACCTGATCACCAAAGATATTAAGAATTACTTTGAAAAAAATTCATTTATATTATATGTTAAAAGTTTATGCTACATAGGCTATCTCCAAACATTATCGTATGCCTTTTCAAAATCTATGAAAGTGCAAAATAAAAACGCAAACTTGTGTGAAGGAGGGCTTTTGGTATCTTTTGATTATTTGCAATTTTATATCTTTTTAAAAAAAAAAAATTTCATGATTGTCGGATACAGAAGTTATATGATGTGGCCATTGACCAGTCTGTCTTTAACTTGCCATTCTGAGAGTTCCTACGTACAGACATGGATCGATGTGTATAGTCTTCATTTGAGGTTCCTTAGTTAATCAAAACAAGATTGACACTTCAATTTTTACACCCACTTCCCTTTTAAGTCTGATGATACTGCCACATGTATTTGTGAAGCACTCTGAACCGAAAAACCATTTACTGTTTGCTGTGACAAATGGATGGGACAGGAGAGTTGTTGCGAACAATATGTGATTGTGATGACCAAGTACTGAACAAGTGGGCTATTAAAAGAATTTACGGTTAATGTAAATGTTATTAATCTCGATTTATCATTTTTCACAGTGATTCATTCATTGGTTGTATATCGTTTATTGTTTAACGTCCCGCTTAAGAATTTTACACCCATATGGAAATGTTACCATTACCGATGAAGGGCTGCAAAATTTAGACCTATGCTCGGCGCTTACAGCCTTTGATCAGAGAGGAATTTTTATCGTGTCACACCTGCTGTGACACGGAACCTCATTTTTGTGGTGTCTCATCCGAAAGACCACCCATTTAATGGCCTCTTACTACAAGCAAGGGGGTACAGAGGACCTATTCTAACCTATTCCCACAGGACTTTTTCACAGTGTATGATCAGTTTATTTATTTACCTATCTTTGATAATGTATATTCTTGCTCTATAGAAATCCTTTAGGATACAAAAGAAAATTTTCAATGTATGCCATTAAGGTACTGGGCATGAAGGTGCCAGAATTCAATCGTGTTTTTATTCTAAGGTGCAAATAGCAAGGAGATTGAGTCATAAAACTCTCCCGCTCATCTAAAATGAGATAGGGAAAATTGGTAAAGATTTACAATGTTCTCCCTAACAAGTGCCCCCAAGGCTGTATTCATTTATCAGTTTCTTGTAGATTGTCTCCAGATTTTTTAGGAAAAGTGCATAGTTTACATGTGTGAATTTTGGATACATGCCATTCTTGTACGCAAATGTTGCTGAAACCTGTTGTTATTGATGTATGTATTCCTATTCTTCAAATTTTCATCTGAATAATTCAAAATTCTTAGAATGTTTTAACGAATTTACTATATATTATTTTGAGGAATAAATAGTTTTAAAATTTGATATTTCCAATTCCCTATTCATTAATATCGGAGTTGCACATCGATCGAGTCAAGCTTAAAATAGAAATCAGTTTATACTAAATTTTCGGTTCCTAAATAAAATTTTGACCTTTGAATAGTTTTACATTATACTATCGGAGGTGTGTACCGGTCGAGTCAAGCCCGAAAATCACTCATTCAAAGGTAACAATCTCATTTGATGACCTTAAAGACGGAGGTCGCGGAATGCGTTGTCACATTAAAGAACCCTCCCTGCTACGGCCCTGAGAGCTAGTGAGCACTTGCAGCTGGTGACGTCTCAATATGAATGAAAAATTCTCGACGGGACGTAAAACAGTCAATAAATCATGCAATCAATCATTTGGTGTATCTGAAAGAAATATAGCGGACTGAATAAGATATATCGTATTTTATAATTTATATCAGCTTTAAGCATACTCACATAAATTGTTAACATATTCCCTGAAGAGAATATATTCAGTAGAATCACTGAAGGTCTGCTGATACAAATTTCCACCAGAAATACCGTCCAGTACCTGCTGAGAACTTCTGTGGATGACAATCAGTCCAAAGAACAACAACAGAATCAGGAGGCTTTTCCCGGTCATTAGTCTGGAAAATTGAAGTGGTATGTTCCCTAGCATCGTAGCAAACCACGCGTTCAAATTTCCATCCGATTCATCTTTCACTCAAATTAGGCTGTATTGCCCAAGAGGTGTCAGTTTCCTCCCCCTTTCTTATCATTTTCTCAGACAGTCGGTCTTATCAATTTTTTTCATTCAGTATATATTTACCATCATCATCATTTTCGAATCAGTTGTTTTCTGAGCTTTATGTATACAAGAAAAACGGTAGAAATACAAGTGTAATCTAAGGATATTTTCTCCTGCATACTGTATTATCACGGATCATGTTTTTGAAATGCAATCAAAATCAATATTAACGTACAATTCTTTTCACTCTTGATCATGTAAACAGGAAAACGGATGTTTATTTATATGTATTGAGTTTTTCTTATATCATATTCATTTGGAATTAATAACTAGCAATGGATTATCAATTCAAGATGGCGCATGGTTCCCCATCGGAATACGTCGATAAAACGTAGAGATGAAAGTATTCTTCATGCAAATTAAGCAATGCATTTCAAATTGAAAAATACTAGTATTAATTAAACTGCATTTCGAGTTGCAAGCGCCAGAAGCACAAACGCTGATTACAGTTTTGAAGCATGGAACTCTACTTATTCGCATGTTCCCCCAGTAAATCGGATCCCAAATCTATGAGTCGCCAAATCAACATAAACTAAAAATAAAATAAATAAATAAAGATATCTTTGATTATTTGAAGATATCAAGAATTTATTTGATGCGTACAATTCTAAAATTTCTTCAAACAATCAATATCTTTATTACTGAATTATTGTGCGCATTAATTGAATTTTTGATAGCATTAATCATTCTCCTGAATTGATGTGCGCTATGAATGAATTGTGTATAGCATTAATTATTCTACTGATTTGATGGGCGCAGGAATCGAATTTTTGCTCTCTATAAATGAATTAATGATATTAACAATATTCAATTAATGCGCGCAATAATTGAAAAATTGCCATCTTCAATTGAATTAATGATATCAGTAATTCGATTGATGTGCGCCATAATATTTATAGAGGAAGCAATTTTTTAATCATAGTTATCTTCAATTCAATATATTGTTGCTCTCTTTAAGAGAACTAATACGTGCATTAATTACGTTTACGAAATCGTTGTAAATAACTAAAGATATCATCAATACGCAAGTTCCGAGTTACCCAAAAGTTATTTCCCTTTGTCGAACTCTTTCACATTTTATGACGTATGGTGGGTACACAATGTATACATTATATCGTAGACTGGCATTGTACATAACGATTACGTACGAATAATGTAATAAAAGCGTAACTTTTGTTTATATCAATCACTGGTATGCATATTCTGGCATATCAAGCATAATTTGTTTGAATAAGATCATCAAATTGGCTATTGAATCATTATTCGTTTCCTCTTCTACATGAGTGACGCTTTTATCAAAAAAAGATGGCAATTAACAATATTTGTTTGAGCCATTTTGTTATCCAATACTCATAAACTCACTAAAGTTGCCTTTTCCCTGAGATAGGATGGTCTCAGAAACTCTGGATATCATCTTTTAAGAAATTAGCAAATGTACCCACTGTCATCATATTTTACGTCATAATTTACGGAAGAGTTCGACAAAGGAAAATAACTCTTGGGGAACTCGGAACTTCCGTATTGAAGTAACAAGATCATCAAATCGTTTCTATCAACCTCTCATATTTTTTGTAAGCAATAATTCCACCACATTGATACGCGCATCAATTGAATTGGTGAAAGCGATGATTCATTTGATGCGCGCATAAGTTGAATTGATAAGAGCAATAACTTATTTGAAGCACGCATCAAATCAAAACTTGCTCTCATAAATTCAGTTAATCAATGTGCGTATCAATTCACTTGAGAGCAATAATTGATTTGATGTGCCCATCAATTGAATCATTGCTCGCAATTTTATTGAATTATTGATATCTACAAATGATTAATAAAATCTTCAATTATTACGAGTATATGTAAATAGGCGCTCCATACAATAAGATTTTCGCCTCCCCCAGGGAGGGTTGTTTTAGTATACAATTTTCCCCTGTACAAAGTCAGCATAATTTTTTTCCATGGCGGAAAAACTTACCCAAGATATATTTTCCCCTGTCTCGTTACTGAACTTTAGTTAACCACGTGTTACTGAACCAATTTTGGTCTTGTCATGGAATTATTTCTGGATATTATCCTCCAAATCAATAAAATGATCAATGATATATGGGACCGCGGAACATTAGTTGACAAGATTGGACATATACCGCGTTCGTGAATGTCATTTGTTGCAGTTAAAACATTTTACGTCAGAAATGAAAAGGGCAGGTACGATTCAGCGTGGACGACCATGAAAACATTGGATTAAATTTGTAGTTTTTGAGGTCAATTTCAGTCCACTTTCCAATTGCATTTATCATAACCAATATAATATCAGGCGCAAAATATGTTTATTTTTTTCATCAAAAGAAATGTATTATGTATCATTATCAGTCTAGCAAACCTATTAGTAAATAAAGATTACAGATTGTGTCCTTTCTTGTATTGTTGAACCACTAATATTTTTACCACGTATAGGTCGGCACGTAGAAAAAAGACTTTTATTTTTCGGAGAAAGGCCATTCCATGACTACGCATTTTTTTTTTTTATCTTTACTTCGATCATTATGATATTTCCAAGCACACGCCATGAACAGCAACATTTATAATTCATTTTGCAAACTTAAAAATTCTAAATTGGAGCTAATTTTCTTTATGGAAGTAGTTCCCGGTTGATTTTTTGTTTCTTCTACGGAATATCTAACCCATTTTCTGAAGAGAAACTTTAGCTCCAGTCGCCTTTCCGTGAAAAATGGTATAGGGACTGTGGGACTTCTACGCTACCCACCGGCATTCTGAATCACGCAATAAAGGTTATTTATGAGCCCGGTAAGACATACTGATTTATAGCAGAACACTACTGCTATACAGGTGAGGGGAGAATTTTCCCACTGATTTGTAGTGCTGTAATTTGTGATAGAGTCAGATTGTGACTAAATAAAATCAAACAAAGCAGTACGGTTCTAATAAAACCAATCGAAAGAAACGAAAATGAAATGACATATGAAGATTTGGATTGCTCAAGTTGTATGATTTTTTTTTATTGAAAGGGGAAAGGTCAGGTATGTTTCTTTGATGCATAATTACCATTTAATTTCAGCATAATCTAAATAGATCATTCACAGTAATACCAATTCAAACAAATGAACACTCTCGACATTAATGAGCAGCAGCGTAATTCTACAATCTAATGTGTGTGGGTTTTTTTTTTTGTTTTTGTTTTTTTAAATTTAAACATATTTTATTGAGAAACTCAACAGGATTGGGCAACAGGATTGGGCAACAGGCAGAGCCTATGTAGGCCCTCTCCCAAATACAAAGGTCAAGTACAAAGGTATGATATAAAGGTATAAAAAGGATTTTTTGAAGATTTAACTATATTGTAATGAGGTTTACATGAAATTAGTTAAAAAGAGTTTTGTTGAATTTTGCTATGAATTGATTTTTTATAGATCAACATGTTCTACACATATACACATACTTACATAACCCCCCACCTACAATCTAATGTGTTTTTCTTTTAAAATCTTCAAAATTTCAATTACGTTTTCTTTTAAAATCTTCAAAATTTCAATTACGTTATGGGACAATAACATCAGTGTGACGTCACACTATGAAAATATACGATGATATCATTCACATTATTCCGTAACTGTTACGTTCTGTTGGCTCATGAGCACGGATTTTTTGGGGGGAGGGGGGGGGTAATTTTTAACATGTAGATTTCATGTAAATGTATATTTTTGACATCTATCGTGCTATAACACGGGTCGATGTACAGACAAATTCAAAGTTGTAAAACAAAACATTTTTTCACACCTACGGTATATGGAACCGTTTTCTGGTATACATGTAGCCCTGAATTCGCTCGTTACTAGCGCAATACTAGAACGTACCATATTATGACATTGTACAATGCTTCTAGAGTACTTAGATATATAACTCCATTTTAAACGAAATTAATAGTCCCTTATCATGTAAAATGAAAAAAAATACAATGTACTTGTCATAGATTTACTTTTCGTTTCTCGGCCTACAGGTGTGATTCGCATTACTATGAATGAGGGTGTCGATCAACAGAATCAGTTTTACCGAGAAAAGAAATTACCTTTTAAATGAATAGAACTCTTGTTTCAACCTCAAACAGAATTCCGTATTATACATATGCATATCCTGTGACATCACTGAATTCCTTTTCCTTTCATGTCTGTCGCTCCCTGCCAGTAAGATATTTCCTTCAGATATGAATTAATGGCCACATTAGTAACCGTTTGGTAACGTTATGGCAGTAAAAGCGGAAGAGAGGTAAAACTGTTTTATGTATAGATAGTTTTACTACGGTTATTTTCCTTCTTGATACATGTATGGTATGAGAGAGAAACAGAGAGAGAGAGAGAGAGAGAGAGAGAGATGAGTACGTGTTCTCCTAATGTCCACGTCTATATCAGTTAATTTTGCATTCCATGTTAAATACAGTGCGCTTTGAAAAGAGTTTTTTTTTTATTTACTTCTGTTATATAGTATTATGGTCGAATATGCTTGCTGGCGGAGTTGACCGAGTAATTAGTCGGAAGGCTAATCTCGGATTGGCTGAATATTTGGACTGAGGTGGCAGGGGACAGTTTCTTTGGTTCTGAAACATGTGGATAGGGGGTATACATCAAAGTCAGAATATGACAGACTAATGAAAAATCATATATCCATTTTATGTCAATACTTGTATTTTATATTGGTGTAGTTAATAAATTATGACCCTAAATTGCATGTAATCTATAAATACTGGTGCTGGTGCACAAAACATGCTCTGAGCTGGTTCCCCTTTTTGCTTTGATTTTCTCTCATTTGGGCTAATTCGCACCACCCCCACAGTACCAAACATGGGGATTTAGAAACTTTGCACAATCAAGAACCCTATCTGCCCTTCTCAAAAATCTACCTTTCATATGGGGCCATTCACCTTCCCTCTCAGCTACAGACCTTTTGCTGGACCATGTATGTTTTCACCGGAAACTGACCACGTGTCTTAGTTTCGTATTTGCACCCATCTATATGCTAGGAATCATGGTGACACCTACATGGTGTATATCAACATTTTTATTAAGCACACAGCTACATTTGACATGCGTCCTAAAATTATTGTATACATTTTTACACATGATATGGGGTATTTCCATTTTTTTTTTAAAGTTCACCGGGCCTATAGTGCGAAACTGTTCCCTGCTACCTGACGCCTTCACCGAATCTCGGAGCTGTCCTTCATAATTCATGTCTGGAAATTTACTATCACCTTCGGCCGGTTCTTGCAATTAATGTGCACTTAGGTGACACTGCTGTTCGCTTCAAATAAGTTAGTTGATTATCAAACTAACTTTCTATCATAATTGATTTTGCATCAAAATAGTCCCAAAATTTGTCGTTCAAATGAAGACTTCCACTTTACACAATATTTTATCTCCTGATATTGAAGAGTTCCTATAGTCTGTTTTATCTAGTTACTGATACATTGTATCTTCACATATCGTCTTGTATATCGCTAATTTAAACAAGAATAGATATGGGTTACCCCATATCCAAGATCATATTCGACTTTTAATTTACTTGAATTTTCACTATGCTCAGCTGATCTCTAAGAAAAGACTGGACGTGTATAGTCCTTCATGTCCGTAGCAAATACCGTGACCAGTCTTTTGTCACTAGCAAACAGTGCACACACCGGTGCTTGCAAGACATATGAAAAAATGGATAGATGGCACAAATACGGTACAAAGATATTTATGCTTTTTTGTCGAATGATAAAGAAGGAAATCAAGGAAGTTGGGGATTAGCAAATTTATTAAAATACAGCAGAAAAGTATAGCTTTAAATTTTTTTGCTAAAAATGATCATTTTTATCACAAAATTTCCCTATCAAACCAGTCTTATTTCATCATTCTTCCCAAATTTTTCCTTTTATATCTGTATGGAAATTCAAAGCAGACATGAAAAAATTGAAATCTCTCGGAATAAATACAATTGTTCTCTAATTTTTACCATGTAACAAATTAATGTGAACTTTAGAATGGCAAAAACAAGAAGGATTGATGTAATCTACACTTTCTCCAAATTTTGTGTATGGTATAACCTTAACAGCAAAGAAACACTTAAAAAAATAAATAGACATGTATATGTCACACTGAATACATTGCAAATATCTTCAGACTGGTGACCTTCACCTTTTAATTGTAGTCCGAATCCAGGTGTTGAGTGTTGTATACGCATTCCGTCATTAAACAACGGGAAAACCCCACATAAAGTAATGATTAACATTCTCTCTCAGAAGAAATTGTATGATAATTAACGAACAATATTCATCAAAGTAATATAATTGTTGCAATAATATAATCAATCGTGAAAAAATTTTCAATCGAAGAATGACCTATATTTCGTGAAAAGACTGAGGAGGCAGCTAGCGTAGGAATATGAACACTTCTTATATACATTTCTGGGGGAAAGTGATTTTTCTTAAAAACATTTGACTTTAATTTTGTTTTCTCCCACGTATTACATACACATCAATATTCTATACATTTGTTGTAATCCTGTATCTGCTGATCATGAATGGAACTATATTTTTTCAGAGCAATTGTGTGAAAGTACCTGAATCCAGTAATATATCTTGAATAGATAGTATGCACTGATCGAATATATTAAAAACAAACTATTGGAACTCTTCAATTTCGGGAGATAAAATATTCTGCCATGGAAGTCATCATTTGAACGGAAAACTTAGTGATAGTTAATTTTATGGAATTTACATACTTAGACGGTAAGTAATACAGCATTAACAGTGATAAAGATCTGATTTAATAGTCAACTAACTGATTTGAAGCGAACAGCAGTGTCATCCAAGTGCACATTAATTGCTAGAACCGGCTAAAGCTGAAAGTAAATTTCCAGACATGAATAATGAAGGACTGCACCGAGATTCAGTGAAGGCGTCAGTCCAAATATTCAGGTGAAGGCATCAGTCCAAATATTCAGCCAAGCCGAATCTCAGCCGGAAGGCGTGACTGGCTGTGTTGTCGTTGGAGGGACTGTAGGTGGGGCTGCAGTAGTTATGACGGGACCGGGTCCTGGTATTAAATCATCAATCATCCTCAGCAGTAGATCTCTAGTTGGTTTAAATAAAATGGCCAGCAGAAACAGCAATAGTCCTCGATTATTCTTACGTTTACATAACGGTATTGCGTCAGCTCCTATGTATAGATAAACTTCTTGGTCGTATAGTTTACCTGTAAGATAATAAATATATAAATTAGATAGTCGACAGAAATACAGAAAATATATCACGATACAGTGTCTTCCCAATTAACTACACTTTGATTAAAATTTGTGTAGGAAAAAGGTGTCGGCTAGATGGGAATGGGGTCCAGGTAGATGACGAAAGAATTGAAATACAGGTAGGCTGTTGTCCGTTATATAATCATCAACCATCACGAGCACTGGGGAAGACAAAACTTGGGTTAGCATATCAATGAATGTATATAGTTAGTTACATATGTATATTAGCTGAAATTAAACGATAATATAGATCATATCAACATATTTTTTGTCTGCCAAAATTATTTCATCTTGTCTCCCATACCATGTGAAATAAATGTGAATACATGTTAAAGAACAAACTTCACAATATACAATGTACCGGTATATTTTCTAACGATTCATTGACCTCATTAACTCTTGCCGTTTTTCCCCGTTTTTTTTTTTTTATTTATTTAAGATGCGAAAATACAAGATATATTTAACAAATAAACTTTTTTTTTGGAAATACATCAGGGTATGAATTGTGATGCTTCACGCTGGAATTCTTCATACGCTAGTGCTTCATGAAAAGTAGTCCTGCGTAAAGCATCGCAGTTCATACCCTCGTGTATTTTCAAAAGTGAAGTTTATTTCTCGTATTTACATTCTATGTTCATATCTGTCGGAATTGCCAGCCGTTAAAATGCACGTACTGTATTTATCAAGATTCATATACGCGTATTGTTCACAGCTACAACGCATTTATGAGGAAATGGCTATCATCACAATCTGTGGAGATAGCAAAAGCAAAACATTTGTAATATCACTGCCAAGGCCAATAGGAATCTGGGTTTATAACATGATAGGCTGCAAACCATATGCTAAGGAAGATCTAAAAAGCTATTGCGAGGCCAATTTCAGAACATGCAACACTTGTGTACAGTAGTCCACAGAAGCAAGTGCATTAATTTCATCGAAATGGAACAGGGAGGCGCTGCAAGATTTATTTTCAACAACTAAAGAGACTTCGCTCTTGGATAGGTTACCTCGATCTACAACCAAATGAATTGGGAGACCCTGCAGATTATAAAAGATCTAAGGCAAAACTGACGATGATGTGTAAGATCATTCATAGGGATGTCCCTGTACCTGTCAACAAGTACATCACACTAGGAGAATCCGGAACTATTGGAATACAAACTGGGGAAATTCTATCACACAAGGATGTGCACAAATTTCCGTTTATGACGCTTACATGTGAAAAAGGTTTATCTTTGTTATATTGTCAATATAGAATCTCAAGCCGCTACTAGGATATAAGATATGTATTTTACATTTCTTCCTGTTCTTCTTGTGCTCTTCTCTCTCTCTCTCTCTCTCTCTCTCTCTCTCTCTCTGACCTTTATTTCTTTCTGTCCATATATTGACTACATTGAGTTGGCATGTTTACAAAAAGTTTCAACTAGTTTAAATACATGTAGGATCATCCGTTCCAGATCGTGTCGCTTTACTATCATTTCATCAAATTCTAATGGCTATAAACATTTTATTAGTTAATTGTCAAGGTTTGGGATATATCGCTAAAGGCAGAGATGTCTTAAATTATCTTAAAAATTTGAATTATAATATTTATTGTCTACAGGATACTCATTTCTCAATAGATTCAGAAAAAAGGTAAGAAACTAATGGGGATTCCAATGTTATTTCAGCTCCTTCACAAAAAATTCAAGAGGGGTTGCTATCCTGATAAATAATAATTTTTTATTTAAGGTCATCAAGGAAAACGGAGACAGTACTGGTAATTTTCACATTTTTAAAGCACTTATAGAAAACCATGAGGTTATACTCTGTACTATATACGGTCCAAATTCAGACACACCTGATTTCTTTGAAAATATTCAAGCTTGCATTGAAGAGCTGAATTGTTATAATATTATATGGTGTGGTGATTTTAACATTGTCTTAAACACTGAACTTGACTTTTACAATTACAACACAATAAATAATCCTAAAGCTAGGAGCAAAGTTTTAAAACTAATGGAATGCAATGGCTATATTGATCCATTTAGACAATTACATGAAACAACAAGACGTTATTCTTGGCGTAATAAAAGACCCTTTAAGCAAAAATAGATTTGATTTTTTTCTTTTGTCAGAGACATTGGTACCTAGTTTAAATAAATGTTCAATTGAACCAAGTTACAGATCTGACCATTCTATGATACTGTTGTCAATTTCTTTCAATGATTTTCAGAAGGGAAAAGGCTATTGGAAATTTAATAATCTCTTTTGGGTAATAAAGGTTATGCGGTTTGTATAAATGACGTTATACAGAAAGTGCGGAAACAGTATGCTGTACCAATCTACAATATTGAGTCCATAGACAACATTCCAGATAAAGATAATTTTTTCACAATAAATGATCAGTTATTCTTGGAAACTTTAGAGGGAAAAGCATATCATATTCAACATTTTTGGAGAGAAAAATCTACAGAGGAAAAAACCTTAATCGAAGAAATAATAACCTTGGAGGAACATGCATCTGAAGGCCAATTTAGAAATCAAAAAGCTAAATGTAGAAAACTTAAGAGAACATAAATTACAAGGGCAGTACATAAGAAGAGCTAAATGGTTAGAAGAGGGGGAGAAACCCATACATTATTTTTGTTCTCTGGAATCTAGAAATTTTACAAGTAAATTAATCCACAAACTAGAAATTGCTGATGGGAAAATGATAGTAGAACAACATAAAATTTTGAAAGAAACAAAGTCTTTTTATCAAAATCTGTATGCTAATTCTGACGATAATAAAAACATTGAAGATTTAGATGAGATGTTAGATTTTAATGATATTCCAAAATCAACAAACTTAAAGTCATTGGAATTAGAAGGCAAATTAACATTACAAGAAGTCTCTTAAAACTCTTAGAAACATGAAATCTAACAAATCGCCAGGTTTCTCAGCTGAGTTTTTAAAAGTATTTTGGAAACAAATGGGAAATTTGTAGTGAGGTCATTTAATTATGCTTATGAGAATAAACTTTTATCTATTACGCAGAGACATGGTATCATAACTTTGCTTCCAAAAGTTGAAAAATCAAGACAGTACCTTAAAAACTGGTGTCCAATAACATTGTTAAGCGCAGTATATAAATTAGCTTCAGGTTCTATCGCCAATAGATTAAAAACACATATTAATAAACTTATAAATACAGACCAAACTGGTTTCATTAGCAATAGATATATTGGTGAATATACACGGTTAATATATGACATTACGCAGTTTACTGAAGAAGAAGAAATTCCCGGGCTTTTATTACTTTTAGATTTTGAGAAAACCTTTGACACGATATCATGGGATATTATTCAAAGCACCTTACACTATTTTAATTTTGGGCCTTCCATTAAAGAATTGATTAGAATATTTTATCACAATATGACATCCGTAGTTATACAAGGAGGTATTGTCTCTGAATCTTTCAATACACAACGTGGTTGTAGACAAGGCGATCCTTTGTCACCATACATTTTTCTATTTTGTGCTGAAATTTTGGCAATTATGATAAGAAAAAACAGTAATATTAAAAATTTCTTGATTCAAACAGATATATTCAAAACACACTTTTTCTGTGGTTAAGGTACTACATATATACAATGAGGAGTACAGAAAAGACATTAAATATAGTAGTACTAATATCTCATTTGAAAAAGAACTATGAGGCCTTGAAATACAACTTCTATAACAATGGTGAAAAAACAAAATTTGACAAAATCTGGTTTGGATGGAACCTTTTATTCAATTGAAACAGCCTTTTGATATATTTACTCTCTCTCTCTCTCTCTCTCTCTCTCTCTCTCTCTCTCTCTCTCTCTCTCATAAAACTTTTTCTATAAATTAAAGATTGATGCATATGTCACTTGTGTTAATTTTACAGAATAGAAGAAAATAAAGAATTATATATATTTAAAAAAGGATGTGCACAAGTTGTCTTTCTTCCCGAGAACAATCATCCAATGAAACATGCTCGCACTAGACGTTCCAGCTGTAACATCAACTGAAGGTTTCCTGTGTGTGCTGGATAGGATTTCAACATACCACATAGCCCTAAAATAAACCTAAGGATCGCTAGGTTTTGTACTTTAAGTTCATTTTTTTCTCAACTGTAAATACTGATGTTTGCTAAATGGCCAGGTGATGCGTAGTGTGTGTGCGCGCACGCGTGTGTGTGTTTGTCACTCTCGCTTTCAGCTGAACCCCTGTCTTGCAGTTTGCTGTGAAAATGAAGTAGAATGCGTAAGCCTACTCTGTCAGCTTTAACCTTAAACCTATGTGGTTCATATATGGGGTCCTTTCCAAGGTAGCAGATAGTAATTGGGTACCTTACAGACCCAAACAGAAATACAAGGTATTGACTAAACCCTTTTATGAATGGTATACATGGCCACCCATGTGTGGGCATGGTCAGGTGCTTGTCATTCTTGGACTCAACTTTGGGTAAATTGCATCAATGCCTTGTTGATTGGACATAGAATAGGTCCACTGTCCTACCATGCATGTTGTAAGAGGCGACAAACAGAACAACCTCTCCTGGAGGATAGAGGCGTTTACGTTGGGCTAAAAACTCTATACCTATCAACTCCCGCATCATCCAGTCAAGTTTACCGTCAAGAAAAATAACATCAGGCTGAAAATCATCCATGGCTATGTCCCCACTAATGATGAGGAAAAATAGAAGGTATCGTCTACCAACAGCTACACGCAGTCACTGACAGAAAAGGACCAAAGAAACATAGCCATACTGGTGGGAGATATCGGAATGAACACTACAGGCTACAATGACATCATTGAGACACACATACCGGGCAGATAAACGAGAATGGCGAGTGCTTTGCAGACCTGAGCACCCTGATTCAGCTGATGATTAGAGGAAGCGCCCTCCCATACAAACGCACCCACAAGGTCACATACGTCTCCGAACCACGTCACGGAGAACAAGATTAACTACATTTGCATTAACAGCAAATTCGGGGGATCCTGGAGATATGTACAAGTGATGAGAGGTACTGATTTATCATCAAATCACCACCTTCGTAAGACAACAGTGATACTTCGCCTCAAGAAATTCTCCAACGCCAACATAGCGCCGACAAGGTAAACTGCTTGATTACTGAGAAACGGTGACACACAAGCAAAATTCCAGTTCATCCTTTCCAACAGGTTTCATTCACTACAGAAGCTGATAGAAGACGATGAGACGTACATTGAGACACAGTGGGAACAAAGAGAGAAGCTCTGGCACGACGCTTGTGAATACGTCCTTAGCAAGAAGAAGACACAAGACACACCACAAGAAAATGACCCTGATCTGTGACTGATGACCAAGAAGCTGATAGACAAGTTCTAGCAGACAGACAAACCAGTGAAGGAGAAGAATGGGACCCCTCTGACAACGACCGAGGAACAGCTGAAATGATGGGCAGAACGCTTCAGAGAACAGTTGAATCACCCCTTACCTGACGCACCACCAGACATACCATCCACAAAAACACAATTTTCAATTTTCTGCGACAAGCCCTCAAAGGCTTAGATTAAGAAAGTAATCATGACTCTGAAAATGGGAAGACAAGACGAGATACCTACAGAAGCCATCAGAGCAGGTAAAGAGATAACTGTCAGCATGCTATATAGTCTCTTCAGCAAGATTATATAAGCACCCAGTGGAAAGAAAGAAATATCATCAAGCTCTCAAAGAAAGGTGACCTCAGGAACTGCAGTAACTACCGAGGGATGATACAGAAATAATGAAAATCAACACCACTGCCATTGGGGAGATGGTTTCTTTCGTCTACCTGTGATGCATAGTTCACCAACAGGGAGGTACGGGCCAAGATGTCACAGCCAGAATTGGCAAAGCAAGAGGATTTTGTCATGCTCAAGAACATCTTGGCATCTGGAGAAGTTAACAGGAAAACCAAAAAACTGAAACATTTTTCGACACCTGTCTGAGGTGCATCAGAAAGATCCGATGGCAACAGGTGACGCAAAACAAAGATCTGTGGGATGGGACGGTATCAGTAATCAGGCAGACACTGTGGAGGAAGTGGGGTTTGATCAGGAGGCCAGCGTCGAGCACCGCGTGAGAAGCCCTGGCCTGGAATCCACAGGGAAAGAGGAAGAGAGGCCAGTCTCATAACATCTGAAGGCGAGAAACTAAGAGGTAGAGATTAAGCAGCAAGTAACCAACTGGACTAGAATGGCCAGCACAGCACAGAATAAAGTGTGGTAGTGAGGGATTGTCGATGGACTATGCTCCACAGGGAGCAATGGACAAAAGTAAAAGAGAAAATGCTGATGGAGTTTGCTGCCACTGCCATGCAATTGGTCATGATATGTTGTCAGAAGAAGAGAAGAAATTGCACTTATTTTCTATGAATATAGGTATAAAACACGTCAGACAGCATTTGACCCAATGGTAGGTTGTATTGGCAAACTAGATCGTTATAACGACCATAGAATTTGCAAAATGCTGACTTTAAATGAAACGGTTGGAACCCCTGTAACATCAACTTGTGTGTCAGTAACCTGTCTCGATTTAAAAACTGACCATTCATTGAACAAGCTCTTGCGTATCGAATCAGTTGAGAGATATAAAGACCATATCCAGGTGAGAATGATTATATTTGATATACATGTGCACACGCACTGTAAAATTCAATATGTTTATACATTGTTCCTCTGTAATATGCATGTAATGTTAATCAAATTGAAATTAGATTTTTTGAACACTTTTGTAGTACACTACACAGCGATACATTTGAATTGAAAGCGGATAAAACTCTAATTTAATTCGATTGCATATCAACATACATTGTATATGTATATACATCAGTACATCAAACATGGCGCACAAATATGAATCGAGAAATTGGAATATATCGAAATTGTTGAAAACGGGAAAATAGAGCCTCACAATTCGTAAGTTGCAGGTTTTATCATTCTATTTACGTAGAGAAAGTCAGCAAATGTTTAGAATGATCGAAAATGTTAAGGGAGTGAATTACTCCCGCATTTGCACCATTACGGAGATCCTAAGGAGTTGTAGCTCTCTCCCCCAAAAAAACCCGGAGAGAGCTACATTATTGCAACTACCTGGGATCCTGATCCAGTGATCTTCTCATTGTCTACGAAAAGAGGTACTTAATGTTGGACTATTTGTGTGATGGTAAATTTTTTCCAAAAGCCTTACCTTCATGGACAGTATGGAGTGGTCCGGTGAGTTGAAATGCTTGTAAAGAAGTTTGTTACCACCATTATTTATTTGAAATCTATGTCCCGATAATCTTTTATTAAGTAAACCCTTAGTTTCTCCAACATAAATTAAGTCACATAAGTTACACTCAATAGCGTAGACAACGTTAGAAGATGTACAAGTCAAATTATCAAAAGTGTTGGTACAGAAACTACGTCCGGTGAGATTACAACTAAATGAATTTCTAGTGATCAGTATGTCACATGTTTTACAATTTTTTTTACGGAACATTTTTATAGTATTTATAAAAGTGTGCCATACATAGAGCACATGCTCACCAAAAATGTCAGAATCTGTATACTTATACAGAAGATACCCTTTGACTCTAGATGATCTTCAAATAAATTATGGTATGTTTTTACTGTAATATTATGTGGTAACTATATTCATTGTGAAAAGTTATATACGTATATATATAAACACATTAATTATGCAGCACAAAAACTGTTTGTTTTCAAAATATCTTATATTTCAAAATGCATAAATTTGACATAAATTGACTTTACATACAATGAAATCTACATTTATAAATATGCAAGACATACATGTAAATTCATTTAAGAAATAAATTTCAGTTTTGAAAATACAAATACTGTTAGCGCTTCATGAAAAGTATGCCTTCGTGAAGCATTTCATACCTTCACGTATTTTTACTTCAAAAGTTATGGCTAAAGTAAAAGATTTTCAAAAGTTGGTCAAATTTCAAAGGTGAAGAATTGCATGTAAAGGAATGTCTTGTCACAAGGAGTACACACGTGAAATGTGAAAACCCTATCAACATGCATTCAAAAGTTATGGCGAAGGTTCAAGTTTTTGCAGACAAACAGACGGATGGACCAAAAACTATATGTATGCACCCAGAATCCCCGTGTGCATAAAAATGAAATTGAACATTTGCTATTCAAAAGCAATACATTTGTGTATATATATATATATATATATATATATATATATATATACATATATATATATACTTACTGATAATCAGAATCTTTCTGGAAAAGTAGGGGGCGTGTTGACTATAGTACACATTAATTTTGTATCGCTAGCAACAATGATTATTAATGTTTCAATAGTTATAATACAATTTAAGGACAATATTCTTTTCTTTTTCATTTCACTAATGAACATAATTTTTTAAAGTACTTCATACATCGTATATTCTGGACTCTCATATTTTGCACGTGCACGCTACTTTGCATTATTTTAATTTACATAAAGGCATTTCTTCACTGATGAAAACAACTAATATACATGTAACGTCATAATTTAACAATTTAAGGTGATTCTCACGATACACTCGCAATTGAGAGAGAGAGAGAGAGAGAGAGAGAGAGAACACAGTAAGCCGTATTTACAGTTACACATGTGCAGAGACCGGATTCGGAATACAACAATATTGAATTTGAAAATTTTATCAACCGTGTGGTCAGGTGTTTGACCTGAATGAAAAAAAAATGAATTAAATTTGTAAAAACTATATGCAACTGTTTATTACAAACAAATACACCAGGATAAGTACATATATATTATTTCTCTTCTACATCCTTATCTTTTTTATGAAAATGTAACGTAACGCGTTCATTTGGGAGAAAAAATCGCATAGTTGAATTCGATTTTGACATAAAAAGGAAAATTGGAATAAAACACAAACATACAATAAATCAGAAACATACATGTGCATACAAAGGAATGTCAATGAGTATCACATCCTTATTTTTTTTTAATGAAAAGGTATATTAAAGCAGTTTACAAGCCATACATTACGGAATTGAAGTTATTAAAAATATCATATTTTTGTTAGACAAAATGATTTTGTTATAACACTATTCAATTTTGTCTCACAAAACTGACTTTTGTCAGAATATTTCTGTTTTGTTTACAAATTAGTTTAAACTAGTTTAAATTTTTAAAAAACACTTTTGATACAAATTTGAATGTTGTCTACAAAATTGAATTTTGTCTACAAAAATGAATTTTGTCATGACAAAAGTGACTTTTGTCCACTGAAAGATAAGATGTATGAAAAATTTATTTCGGCGATTTGTTATAGAGTTTGTTAATCTAAACTCATTTTTGTTGAACAAAATTCACTTTGTCAAGTACAAAATCACAAGAGTCTCATTTGGCGCCCCGTGCACACAAGTCATCTTCGCAAGCCAAGGGTTTCCGATCCGAATCCAGAGCAGAGATTGGATCGGAAACCCTTGCACATTACTAAGCGTTCTTAAAATTTCTGTAAATTTTATTAAGAGTACGTACATAATGAGTCAATGTATTCCTCGATCAACCTTCCTCGTAAGTTATCGCTGATGTCCAGGTACAGATTGTCTGTTAAGGTGAATTCTGGTGGAAGTTGTGTTTTTCCGCTTATCACAAATAGTCCAAAAACCAGTAGAAGCATTAACAGGACATTCATTTTCCTCGCCTATTTGCTGAAAAAGACGTACAGAATAAAAGAACAATATATATATATATATATATATATATATATATATATATATATATATATATATATATATATAAGTACAATCTAGACATATAATCCATATACATGTGCATTTGTTTATGAATTTTGTAATCTCACTTTTTATTTTCTTCAGTTTATAAGCATTTCATTTCGACGAAAAAAATATCGATATACTGAAACACAGTGGTTTACTACTATAAATGTAGCACTGGTCAAAGTGAATGATATAAAGGACTATAATGTACTTGTTGTTCGAATTTAGTGTTACTTTTTAATCGATGATTGAAATTCACGTCTGCAGCAAGTGTCAATTCAGGGTGAACGTGTCAATTTCCAATACCTTATTCGAGAAACAAATTTTGAGTCCCTGGAGGACCATTATCATAGTTTACAGCTGAAATGTATTGTAATTTGTTCATATTTAATACTTTGACAATTCCAATGCTTTTCAATTCCTATATTGATAAGATTTACTTAACTAATTTCATATGACATTTTTGTACGAGAGAGAAAAAAATAGAGAAGTGACATTGATTTAAAAAAAACTTACTTTGAATAAGAGCTAGAGTAAAGATGAACGAAACTTGCACAAAATGATCCTGTCTCATCCATTTTCTTATCACCAAACATATCCAAGCATATTATTAATATATTTTTTAATGAATATTTCCTTACCTTTCATTTTTATTCAGGAAACATGGTTTATCAGAAGGCTGAAAACCTATCCAAAGGTGAGAAATGCAGGTAATGCTACGTGATGTTACATAGCTAACATGTGCATCCAGTATTACCGCTAGCCTGAGGCAGATCTATAAGACCATCTACCCAAGGAGTGGGTTGTCCGATTGTGTACAGGCATGTAATTAACTTGGTGTAAATATACAACCAAAACAAAAACAAATAATTAAAGCGTATGTTCATTCATGTAATAATTTATATCATTTGGCATAGCATTAAACGTTCCTGCTTACCTTTCCTTTTGAAAACAAAACAAAAATATGCATGACTACATTGCAAGTTTTAATATATTTGACAATCGTACAGTTGCACTAAAGTTATCATTGTTTTTACGATATATAAGTCTTTAATAACTATATTCTATTATTTCCTCAAATAAACAATCAAAGTTTTGAAGCTGCAGGTAATTTTTAATTACATGTGCATAACACGTGTTTGGTTTTAGTAGTAGACATGCCAAAACATGCAATGTACAAAACATGCAATGCACACAACATGCAATGTACACAGCATGGAGTAGGCTTAAGGGCAATTTACATCATTACAGTTGTTTTAAGCCGTAATCATAAAATGCTGGGTATTCTTCTAAATATCACAAAAGTATGAAAGTTGCTGGTTTGTCTATCTGAAGTTCTGTTGAGACCCATAATTCATTCGGAACCGGTTTACCCCGCCGGAGTGACGGGTGGTATAGGCGTGGTCGTGGTGACGGGGTCTGGGAGTATATCGTCGATTATATTCACCACTGCATCTCTTGTGGGTTTCAAGCAAAGGGTAAATAACAGCAAAAGGGGTATCCATTTCTGCTTCTCTTTTTTACATACAGAAATGATATCAGAGCCAAAGTACAGGTAAATCTTGTTGTCGTACAATTTACCTGTTAAAAAACATTCAATACACTAATTTTAAATACCGGAATGGTTTACATTGATATTGCAACTAGACGGAAATATTAATTGACGTTATCATAACTAACTGTTCATTCGTGAAATACATGTGCATTGATTATAAATTACATGTATCAGTTTGTAGAAACATATCATAGGTCAATACTCACACAAATAATCGACGTATTCTAGGTGCAATATGGCGTCCGTGAAAGAAGCGAGTTCCGTTACGTTGTATAAACCCTCTATCCGCTGGTAGTAAGGAGACTGATGCATGGATGCACGGACCAACAACAGTACCAGCACCACGACTGGTTGACCTCTCATCACCAAACACCCAAAACAACTACAATTTCATGATACCAAAGCGTGAAAACGTCAATAACTAATTCATAGACGATCAAAACATTTTTGAACATACACTTGGGTATGAACTGAGGCACTTCACGCTGGAGCACATTAGCGCTTCATGAAATGTGTGCCGGTGTAACATTACCTGTAAATAGTGACCACGTTGAAAAACGACCCCAGAGGTCATTTTTCAATAGATTTTTCATCAATTTTTAACATTTAAAATTGACCCAGACCGTTAATTAACTACCCTCCCAAGTGTGAAATTTTGACCCTTGTTCAAAAATTATCCTTAGACATGTTGTCTTAAAGGGATCATTTCTTGTGGGGTCAAGTTTCAACATTGAAAAATGACCTCTCATGTACAAAATGTTTTCTGTACAGTCCACATCTTGGACAAGTGGTGAAGTCATATTTCAACATTGAAAAATAACCCCAAATATACACAATATTTCTTTGATTTGCAATTGATATCTCAGTCAGGTGCATGTAGAATGGGGTCATATTTCAACATAAAAGAATGATCCAAATATACACAAAAACTATGGTCCCTGTTATCTTATTAAGTTTTATACAACTTTACGATTTCACATCAGATGGTCAGAAGTAGTATCAATGATTTTTGTGTGTGCTACGGGTCCTGGTTGCCAACTTGCCATGGTTACAGATTCCAAAATTTGAAAAAAATAACATTTTTTAATCTGCATTTTATGAATAGTTGTATTTAACCAAATTTAATATATAGACCCCAAATAAAGTGTTTCTCAAATACAATGATCCATATGTATGGCGTGTAAAATGTTGCTATATCCAATAATCTTGTGATGTATGTTCGATAATCTTGTGATGTAAATAATTGCATTCTGGGTAAAATGACGCAATTTAGCGTTCTATTAAGTAAGGACAATTTTTATTGGTTGGAAATAAAGAAAGTATGCGGTGATGCAAAATATGATACACTTGTATGTTACATGTACATAAAACACACCAAGGGCGGATCCAGATGGTTGTAAAAAGTACGTAAAAGATCAAGTGCTAGACCCTCCCCTTTCACAAATTCCTGGATCCGCCTATGCACTTTATGACTATTTAGGATCTGTCCCAGAGTCAGAACTCTGGTGTTAAAAATTCAAAATATTGATGCATTCCTTTCTGTTTTGCTGTACATGTATATGCATTTGACTTTTATCTAGTATCAGGAAAATTAAAGAAGGCCTTCAAATGATAAAGACGTTTAATCCCTAAGGCCATTTTAGCCCCCACCCTGGCACCAAAAGCCCTACTCTGGGATCATGAAATTTACAATTTTGGCAAAGGGTTTCCTGCTCCATTCAGTTTCAATTTCATATCAGAAGCATTAAAGAAGACGTTACTCTTGCATCATCGGATACTTTCATTATTTTCAACCAATGTTGTGTAAATCATATCATCATTATTTTTCTTATTTAAGGTATTATATCACAGAAACCAATTTTTTCCAGAAATCTGTGATTTTTTGTGTGAAAATCAATTGTTTTCTCCCAAAATGAGGAATTTTAACATATTTATTGATCATTATTTTTTTTTTAGTGTAATCTTGTATAATGAATTCTAAAATATGGAATTGTTTGTTATATCATTTCTTGTTTATACTAGAAATTGTTTTTATGAAAAACAAATGTCTCCCCAAAGAAGTGCTACAAATTAAACCTCACCCCCTTAATGTATTGCATGGTATGGAGGATAAAGCATAAGCAGGAACATAGACAATGTGAACATTCATAAGCCACATAGGAGAAGTGTTCACAAACTATTACTTACACCCTCCACCCCTCTTAGATCCACTATAACTTATAGGAGAATAATTGGATCATCTTGTCCTGACATATCCACATCTGAATATGGCAACGAAGCATTGTACAAAGTTTCGAGTCCATCCAATAAGCCATATAGGAGGAGAAGCGTTCACAAGATTTGTGACCGTCAGACGGACAGATAGTACAAAAAAACACGTCTCCCTCTGGAAGACGGAAGACGTAATAAAAGTCATTCATTGTTTCCAGAGGAATCTGTGATTTTTCGTGTAAAAATACGTCGTTTTCCCCCAAAATGAGGAATTTTAACATATGCATTGGCCATAATTTTTCTTCTTCAGTGTCATCTTAAATGATGAATTCTATAGTATAGAATTGTTCG
The DNA here is from genome assembly GCF_947568905.1 of Ostrea edulis. NCBI lineage: Eukaryota > Metazoa > Mollusca > Bivalvia > Ostreida > Ostreidae > Ostrea > Ostrea edulis. The sequence goes on along the minus strand of NC_079165.1, from coordinate 30,145,799 downwards.
TTTTGTCATTTTTTTTGTTTAACATCATCTTCGGAAACCCACGGTTGATTATGCTTCGTTCCTCTCTCCATCACCCGTGGGTCCATTCATTCCTACTCGCTCGTTCTCATAAATAAATATTTTAAAATATCGTCCAATCAAAGTAATCGTTATAGTAACGGAACTCTTCTGTTTTTACAGGTAGCATTAACTTAACTTTGCTATCACAACAATTGTGTACCGAAATTAGGCTGAAAACGTCGTGTTGATTGGACAAATTCGCTCAGGGTGTACTATGAGCGCCCAATCAAATAGCCTCATCAATTATTTACGAGATGGAGCGAGTAGGAATGAATGGACCCACGGGTGATGGAGAGAGGAACGAAGCAGAATCAACCGTGGGTTTCCAACGACGGTTTAACATAAAAGTTATTTATTGTTTCCAGAAATCTGTGTCTTTTTTTGGTGTAAAAATCCGTCGTTTTCCCCCCAAATAAAGAATTTTAACACATGTGTTAGTGAAATTTTTTCAGTGTAATTTTGTAATGTAAGAATTCATAGAATTGCCTGTTTTGTTATTTTTTTTTAACATAAAAGATTTTCATTGTTTCCAGAAATCTGATTTTTTGGGGGGTGTAAAAATCGGTTGTTTCCCAAAATGAGAAATTTTAACATGTTTATTGGTCATATTTTTTTTTCAGTGTAATCTTGTATAGCGAATTCTAAACTTTGGAATTGTTTGTTTTGTTATTTCTTGTTTTAGAATATAAAAACTATTCATTGTTTCCAGAAATCTGTGATTTTTGTTGTTGTTGTTTTTTCATTGTTTTGTCCCAATATTTCAGAGAACGTATGAAAATCAATCTAAAGATGGCTGAAATTGATGACACTAATGCAATTTATCAGAATAACAGTAAAATATATTGTTTTGACATAGGTCAAATTTTGGCCTTTAAGGCTCCTTGTCCTTTCGTTTGCCTGGCAAAATTATCCTCTCTCTCTCTCTCTCTCTCTCTCTCACACACACAATCCATTTTATACATTTACATTATGTATGTAACATTTAAGAATTCGTTAAAAAATGACCCCATTACTGATCAAAAACGTTGATCACTTTTCAACTTTGACTGTTAAGAAATGACCCCTAGGATCATTTTTCAACGAAGTCACTATTTAATGTTACACCGGCGTGAAGTGTTGCACTTCGTACCCTCGTGTATTTTCAAAATTGAAATTTATTTATATGCCTCCGTAATCGGAAATTCAGGGGGTAGGGGTATATAAGCGTTTTGTCTGTCTGTTAGTCTGTCCTAAAATCTGACCTTGGTCATAACTTTTGAATAGTTTGTGATAGGACTTTCATATTTCACATGTGTATTACTTTTGACAAGACCTTTCTTTAGCCAACAAAAGTTTTGACCTCATGATCTGGACCTTGGAGTTTGACTTACTTTAATTTTCGAACTGTTAATTCTAAGTATATCATACCAAAATGTTTGATCTCATGGTATTGACCTTAGAATTTGACATACTTTGGGAAACTTTAATCTTTGCCATAACTTTCGGATTGTTAGTGATAGACTGTTACATTTCACATGTGTACTCCTTGCGACATAACCATTATTTGCGTACCAGAATTAATTAGCTGTTATATTGGGGCATCGGTGTTTCACAAACACATCTTTATGTTTACATTCTACTCTTATTTCTGTCGGAATTAATCAACAGAGCTTGTGTTGATTTGCTGAGTGTAATATATATAGTGCCGACTTTTAAGTAAGATTGACTTATACTCATGTTAGAATAGCCTAATTACTCTATTTATCAAGATTCAAACGCAAATTGTTCAAAACCACAACGCATTCATGAAAAAATAGCTATAATTTACACAATATTTTATTCACAAATAAGTAAATGGGATCGGGCAGCAGGCGTAGCCTATTTGTAACCCTCTCCCTTTAATCAAAGCTATCATTGTACAGATACCAGAGGCAAAAACACTAGAAATGTAAATATTGCCTTTGAATATTTTTTTGAGAATTATAATCAGATATAGGTTAATACGTGGCTTACCATGTGGTACATGTATAAATCACTCCATGGTCGTTCGGAAAATGACCAGTGTCATGTAACCGGACATTGTCGGTGATGGATGGCGGAGATGGCAGCTATCACCTGAATTCAGGACATCGATGACTCGTTACCTGTGCTATACCGTGTCGTAGACACAATACTTATATATACTGGGTACCGAGTAACAGTCTTTCATTCCGGTGGTGGGTGTGGGCGTGTCTCACTGATAATACTAGCTGATCATGCTTGTATCTTGAATGCTGTTTGAAAAAGTTAGAACGTGGTTTCACGGAGGCTTAGATCACCAACAGCCTCCACTTCTATGGAGCGCCAAATTAACATAAACTCAAATAATTGAAGATATCTTCAATTATTTGAAAATATCATCAATTCATTTGATGCGCGCAACAATTTAATTAAAGATTTCTTCAAATAATTAATGATATCTTCAATTCTGAATTATTGCGCGCATTAATTGAATTGATGATAGCATTAATTCTTCAGCTGAATTGATGCGCGCTTTAATTGAATTAATGATATCTTCAAATGAATAAATGATATCAACAATTGAATTGATGCGCGCATTAATTCAGTTGATGAGAGCAATAATTGATTTAATGCGCGCATTAATTCAATTATTGCTCTCTTCAATTGAATTAATGATATCTTTAATTCATTTGAAGAGAGCAATAATTCTTTTAGAGAGAGCAACTATATAATTAAAGATATCTTCAATTCAACATATCCACAATTGAATTAATGATATCTTTAATTGAATTGTTGCTCTCTTTAAAAGAATTGATGTGCACATTAATTCCTTATACAAAAGCATTGTAAATGATTTAAAGATATCTTCAATTGAATTAAAGAGATCATCAAATTATTTATACCGAGCTCTAAATTAATTATTGCGAGCAATATTTCTACTAAATTGATACTCTCATCAAATGATTTGAAGAGAGCAATAATTGAATTAATGCGCGCATCAAATCTATTATTGCTCCCATTAATTGAATTAATGTGCGCATCAATTGAATTGAAGAGAGCAATAATTGAATTCATGCGCGCATTAAATCAAATATTGCTCTCATTAATTCAATTGATGAGAGCAATAATTTAATTGAAGCGCGCATTAATGTATTTGATGAGAGCAATAATTGATTAAATGCGCGCATTAATTCAATTAAAGAGAGCAATAATTGAATTGATGATATCTTCAAATAATTGAAGATATCTTCAAGTATTTGAGTTTATGTTAATTTGGCGCTCCATACACCTCCGTGTTTTAAAACATTGCTATGACGTCAGTTTATATATTCTTGAGAGTAATTTATGTTTCATACTGTACATACCATAGTCCAGTATTATCATAACCATAGTACAGTATTACCATGACCATAGTCCAGTATTATCATGTCCATAGTCCAGTATTGTCATAACCATAGTCCAGTATTATCATGACCATAGTCCAGTATTGTCATAACCATAGTGTAGTATTATCATGAACATAGTCCAGTATTATCATGACCATAGTCCAGTGTTATCATGACCATAGTCCAGTATTATCATGACCATAGTCCAGTATTGTCATGACGATAGTCCAGTATTATCATGACCATAGTCCAGTATTATCATAACCATAGTCCAGTATTATCATGACCATAGTCCAGTATTATAATTATCATAGTCCAGTATTATCATGATCATAGTCCAGTATTATTATGATCATAGTCCAGTATTATTATGATCATAGTCCAGTATCATTATGATCAGTCCATTTTCATAAATACTGAAATGAAAGTAATTAAGCAATAGATATACAGTGTAATGCCGTAGTGTTATATATTGAATTATCACAATACAAGTGATCAGTGGGATTTCTCCCTTGTGTGAATTGATACAAAAACTGATGTTTTATTTCTTAGTAAGATGAAAGGTGAAGATAACGAACAATGTTCAATATGATAACTTCTATAATCAATACAAAATATTTCATTTTAAAAAATCCGTGTGCCAAGAACAGTCTAACAATCGGTCTGAATAAAAAGCATTTTCAGACAGCATTGGACCAAATGATAAGTTGTATTGCCAAACTAGATTGTTATAACGATCATAGAATTTGCGAAATACTGATTTTAAACGAGACTGTTGAACACCTGCACCATCAACTTCTTTGTCAGTAGCCTCCTTCGATTTAAAAACTGATCATACGCAGAACAATCGTATCGAATCAGTTGAGAGATATATAAACACCAGATGCAGGTGATAATGGAATATTGCTACATAATTGTGGGAAATTGACGATGGAGAAGCTGAAATCACCCCGTTTATCATACAGTTGAGTTGTTAATTTGCCGTTAATATCTATTTTCAATAAAATATCTAAGTATGAAGCAGAAGTGGACAACTCTGTGGTGTCTTTTATTTCGAGTTCACATGGATATATCAAATCGACATATGAATGAAAATTATTATTGTTAATAGATAAAACGTCGTCGATATATTTAAATGTCGCATTGAAGGCCACAAGATATTTTTTTTCTTACGTAGAAGTTTTTGAATAAATTCTGCTTCATAGGAATATAAAAACAGGTCACCTAACAAAGAAGGACATTTCGTGCCCATGGAAATTCCAACAGACTGTTGGAAGACCTGACCACCAAAGACCACGAAGACATTGTCAATGATGAACTTCAACATATTCTTTATTTCAACTTCAGAGTACTTGTGCGTGGAATCAGAGTGGTGTTTAACAAAGTAATTTTTTGTATGACTGATCACTAGATATAAATAAATCCGTTTTCTATTTTTGATCTAATAAAGTAAAATATAAACAATAACTATAAGTTATTTATATGCGAGTACCAATGCATTTCTTTTCTTTCTTTTATATATATATATATATATATATATATATATATATATATATATATACACTGTATATATATACATGTATATATATATATACAATTTCTTTGGTCATTCATTGAATTCAGCTGACTGAGTGGAAATTAACACACTTTTCATACTCCATCTGTATAACGTGACTTGTGAGAAACACGTGATATATTATATGAAAACTAATTAAATATTCTAATAACGATACTAGCGCGTATAGCGTTATATTTATTTATATCCACAACTTTTTGAAAAACTCGAGCTATATGACACAGCTTATTCATGCATTTTCCCATCTGATGAACTTCTATAACAGACTTTTACACATCTTTTCTTGCATTTTCCCATCTGATGAATTTCTATACAAACAAACTTTTACACAGCTTGTTCTTGCATTTTCCCATCTGATAAACTTTTATACAAACAGACTTTTCCACAGCTTGTTATTGCATTTTCCCATCTGATGGACTTCTATACAATCAGACTTTTACACAGCTTATTCATGCATTTTCCCATCTGATGAACTTCTATACAGACTTTTACACAGCTTATCATTGCATTTTCCCATCTGATGAACTTCTATACAATCAGACTTTTACAGTTTATTATTGCATTTTCCCGTCTGATGAACTTCTATACAAACAGACTTTTACACAGCTTGTTTTTGCATTCTTCTTTCGATTAAACTTATAGACAACATGGAAACTTGAGTGAGGTTTGGTCATTTATTCTTGAACAAATGAATTGAAACAAAGTAAAGGCTGGGATAAGATTATGCAATAACATACAATATCACAAAATTTGCGTTACATAATTCAAAATAAAGACGACTAGAAATGCAGTCTTATCCCAGCCAATGATACAATGAGTGCATATTTAACTCACAATATTTACATAAATATGCAAAAAGTTGATGCATGAAATAAATTTCACTGACGTCTGAACAAGCGGTTAAGCCGTGCAAGAAATCCTGATTTCTTTTTCTTTTGCTGAAATAAACAAAAAGGAATATTGTCAGTTGCCTGTGGACATGGCTATATATCTAAACACAATAGTATGAAGTCGATTTTAGAGACTATTAACGGTGAAAATAAAGGCAATATTTTGCGTTTATCGGTGTCTAAATATAGAAAAACAAGTAAATAAATGAGAATGATTACATTCATTCCATAACTAATATGTCTGTTAATAAAAGAGGGTGTGTGTGTGTTATATAGTCATATCCACAGGCACCTGTGGAATATTCAGTTACTTATAAAGTGAGAATCATATCTAAAGACGTAACTACAGTGTATGCTAACGCGCTTTATGAAGTATGCCGGGGTGAAGCGTTGTGGTTCCCACCTTCATGAATTTTCATGAAATTTATTTCATGTATTTATATTATACTTTCATTTCTATCGGAATTTCCAGTCGTTATAGAACAGACGTACTATATTTATCAATATTCATATCCACAATGTTTACAACTACTGTGTGTTTATGAGGAAATGGCTATAAGATACTAGTATTGCAGAAAAAAACCCGTTGGAAATGTAAATATTTAAAAAAGGCATAATATACGTATTCTTATAATTACCTGATATGGTCTTGACACACAGGAACCACAGAGTAACCATTTCCAGCCCCTCTTTGGCAAAAAGGAATCTTCATCCTAGTATGAGAAAAATCATGTTTGAGAAAGCATCATTTTGCTGCAATAGAATGATATATCCCACGGTGTTTTCTCTGCTTTACCCAAGAAAGGAATCAAAAGGAAGACTGGGTTGATGTTAAGGAGACTTTTGTTTTAAATACGTACTTGTGACGTCATTTCTCCGAGGATCTGATCTGTCCCAGACATGCCATCAATGCTGTAAACAATAGAAATCAGTATTATTACAATGCCTCAGAACACAATCTCTTGAAAAAATCTGAAAATCAATTCATAATTCCTTCATTACACATACATAGGTAAATGTTCATATACTTATAAACTGAACTGAAGAACATGTTGTTCTTTAGCAATTGCAGGATATTACTTGTGTGTATACTAAAAACTGTAAGGGACAAGATCAAAAGTTCAATGTCTGATAGTTTTCACCAAGAATATTAGATCCCCCCCACCCCACCCCATTTGACGAATGTTGAAACTAATCAATTAAGAAGTAAAAATAAACGATTATGAATAACACTCTGTATACCTTCCACTGTTTATTCACAAATGAAAGTGTACATTAAAACTATTTTTAAAATTTCATTGAAATATAATATGCGGTTTTCAACAGTTGCTTGTCTTTTTTCTTTTTCCACTTAAGTGTCATCCGAAGCTTTGGGAAATTTTGCCCCCACCCTCCTAGCTATTTCAATTTAGTTTTTTATCCGACATCGATCTTTTGATCTCGCCTCCAAGCTTATTTCACACAATGTGTTGCTTCTACATTTTTTCCATTATACAACAACAGGTAAAATCGGTTTTTTTAAAAGAGGGTGGGGTGGGGGTAGGGGGTGTTAGTCATCGGAGAAAATGACTTGACTGCACTTATCTAAAATTCTTGACATTCCAAAAAAGTTAAAATAACTATACGAAAATCTGCACAAATTTAAAAATTTCAAATTGGAGGAAGGGGTGTTCGTCTTTTTCTACTTAAATTCAGTACAAGCTTATATATTCTTACAATTCAATTCTGAAGAAATCGGCCAATTTATGTAAAGTAAAAGAAAAAACATACCCCCCTTCCCCGGATAATCAAGGTTGTCAACAAAGTATGACACCCCCCCCCCCCCGATTCTATGTACTAACTTGTATCAACATGATATACGTATATATCAGTACATTACAGTTCCTGGAGGACACTAAGGGTGAGGTTCAGGGAATATGACACTGGTTTTATACCTCCACGTGTCCAGTGTAAACAAATGAAAAGTAAGTGTAAATGTACTAAAGTGAATGACATTTATATTAATTTATATATACTACACGTAGTACTACCCACCTTTGGTGACTGGGCATTGTTGCACGCAGTATCAAATCATCCACATTTTCTTCTGCGGCTTTGTACAACAACTGTCAAAAACAAAGATTGAATTTTAGAGTACGTGTGTCTAGATGATATATTCTTGCATAGCATGGGTATAAAATCACAACTCGAGGAAATATACAAGAACTGATATATACATATCCACATGATTTCATGAGAATTATAAATCAGCTTTAAAACCCATATGTGCTATATGATTAGTGGATGATCAAGAAATTAAAGCTTTCATGAACATTTTATAAGAGGGCAGACAGAGAGGCAGGAAATGGGAGACGAAGACGGTAAGGGAAAAAGATGGAGGACGCCAATAAAGAGAAAGAAAGTGGGAGAGTCCCCACCCTCCCTCGTAAGTAAAAAATAAGCTGAAACGTCACTTCCGTGAACAAATTCATTAGCCCCGCCTGCAACATCTGCAACATATCACGTGTACGTTGCAGTGGGATTTGTACAAACAACAACAGAACTCAGTAGAGACGGTACCTCTAATGTCCTCTCTCTCTGTTCCGTGTTCTCTCTCCGTGTAATACGGACTCTTTCATCAACTATGAAGTTTTTCAAATACACGTCAGCTGATTCATTTGCCTTTTCTCTGGCAATGCTAAAATGACATAAAGTTAAAATACAATAAAATACGATGAATTCCACGAAATAAATTGTCGTTAACAATCAGGAATAAATGGTACTGTACAAACCTGTATTCAATTACAGCGCATTGGTTGTACGCACCGTCAAATATATCATCAATGATACCACGTGCGATCTACAACAGGACAAAACTATAACTATATATATATATATATATATATATATATATATATATATATTTATATATATATATTTATTTATTTATTTATCGATCTATCTATCTATCTATCTATCTATCTATCTATATATATATATATATATATATATATATATATATATATATATATCATCGTCAGTAAACACACTTACAACGAAACCACTTTTCTTTTAGTAGAAATATTGCTCGCAATAATTAATTTAGAGCTCGGTATAAATAATTTGATGATCTCTTTAATTCAACTGAAGATATCTTTAAACCATTTACAATGCTTTTGTATAAGGAATTAATGCGCGTATCAAGTCTTTTAAAGAGAGCAAAAATTCAATTAAAGATATCATTAATTCAATTGTGGATGCAAGGTGAAGATAACGAACAGTGATCAATCTCATAACTCCTACAAGCAATACAAAATAGATAGTTGGGCAAACACGGACCCCTGGACACACCAGAGGTGGGATCAGGTGCCTAGGAGGAGTAAGCATCCCTGGATATGTTGAATTGAAGATATCTTCTATTATATAGTTGCACTCTCCAAAGGAATTATTGCTCTCTTCAAATGATTTAAATATATCATTAAATCAATTGATGAGAGCAATAATTGAATTGATGCGTGCATTAATGCATTTGATGAGAGCAATAATTGAATTAATGCGCGCATTAAATCAACTATTGTTCTCATCAAATGCATTACTGCGCGCATCAATTCAATTATCGTTCTCATCAATTGATTTAATAATGCGCGCATTACATCAATTATTGCTCTTTTCAATTGAATTGTAGCGTGCATCAATTCAATTGTTGACATCATTAATTCATTTAAAGAGATCATTAATTCAATTAAAGCGCTCTTCAATTCAGCTGAAGAATTAATGCTATCATCAATTCAATTAATGCGCGCAATAATTCAGAATTGAAGACATCATTAATTATTTGAAGAGATATTTAATTCAATTGTTGCGCGCATCAAATGAATTGTTGATATCTTCAAATAATTGAAGATATCTTCAATTATTTGAGTTTATGTTAATTTGGCGCTCCATACACAAGCACCTGTGGAATATTCAGTTACTTATAAAGTGAGAATCATATCTAAAGACGTAACTACAGTGTATGCTAATGAGCTTTATGAAGTATGCCGGGGTGAAGCGTTGTGGTTCCCACCTTCATGAATTTTCAGGAAATTTATTTCATGTATTTATATTCTACTTTCATTTCTATCGGAATTTTCAGTTCTTATAGAACAGACGTACTATATTTATCAATATTCATACGCGCAATGTTTAAAACTACTGTGTGTTCATGAGGAAATGCCTATAAATAGTAGTTTAGCAGGGGAAAAAATGTGAAAATGTAAATATCTAAAAATGGCGTAACATACGTATTCTTATAATTACCTGATATGGTCTTGACACACGGGAACCACACAGGAACCATTTCCAGCCCCTCTTTGGCAAAAAGGAATCTTCATCCTAGTATGAGAAAAATCATATTTGAGAAAGCATCATTTTGCTGCAATAGAATGATATACCCCACGGTATTTTCTTTGCTTTTCCCAAGAAATAATCAAAGGAAGACTGGGTTGGTAAGTTGGTTTAAGGAGACTTGTTTTAAATACGTACTTGTGACGTCATTTCTCCGAGGATCTGATCGGTCCCAGACACGCTATTAATGCTGTAAACAATAGAAATCAGTATTATTGCAATGCCTCAGAACACAATCTCTTGAAAAATCTGAAAATCAATTCATAATTCCTTCATTACACATACATAGGTAAATGTTCATATTCTTATAAACTGAACTGAAGAACATGTTGTTCTTTAGCAATTGCAGGATATTACTTGTGTGTATACTAAAAACTGTAAGGGACAAGATCAAAAGTTCAATGTCTGATAGTTTTCACCAAGAATATTAGATCCTCCCACCCCACCCCATTTGACGAATGTTGAAACTATTAAGAAGTAAAAATACTTATGAATAACACTCTGTATACCTTTCACTGTTTATTCACAAATGAAAGTGTACATTAAAACTATTTTAAAAATTTCATTGAAATATAATATTATGCGGTTTTCAACAGTCGCTTGTCTTTTTTCTTTTTCCACTTAAGTGTCGTCCGAAGCTTTAGGAAATGTTGCCCCTTCAACAACCCCCCCCCCCCCCCCCTAGCTATTTGATTTAGTTTTTTATCCGACATCGATCTTTTGATCTCGCCTCCAAGCTTATTTCACACGATGTGTTTCTTCTACATTTTTTCCATTATACAACAACAGGTAAAATCGTTTTTCAAAAAAAAAAAGGGGGGGGGCGTGGGGGTAAGGGGGTGTTAGTCATCGGAGAAAATGACTTGACTGCACTTTTCTAAAATTCTTGACATTCCAAAAAAGTTAAAATAACTATTCAAAGATATTCTTCTGCACAAATTTAAAAATTTCAAATTGGAGGAAGGGGTGTTCGTCTTTTTCTACTTAAATTCAGTACAAGCTTATATATTCTTACAATTTAATTCTGAAGAAATCATCCAATTTATCTAAAGTAAAAGAAAAAACATACCCCCCTTCCCCGGATAATCAAGGTTGTCAACAAAGTTTGACACCCCCACCCCCGATTCTATGTACTAACTTGTATCAACATGATATACGTGTATATCAGTATATTACAGTTCCTGGAGGACACTTAAGGGTGAGGTTCAGGGAATATGACACTGGTTTTGTACCTCCACGTGTCCAATGTAAACAAATGAAAAGTAAGTGTAAATGTACTAAAGTGAATGACATTTATATTAATTTATATATACTACACGTAGTACTACCCACCTATGGTTACTGGGCATTGTTGCACGCAGTATCACATCATCCACATTTTCTTCTGCGGCTTTGTACAACAACTGTCAAAAACAAAGTTTGAATTTTAGAGTACGTGTGTCTAGATGATATATTCTTGCATAGCATGGGTATAAAATCACAACTCGGGGAAATATACAAGAACTGATATATGATTAGTGGATGAACAAGAAATTAAAGTTTTCATGAACATTTTATAAGAGGGCAGACAGTGAGGCAGGAAATGGGAGACGAAACGGTAAGGGAAAAAGATGGAGGACGTGAATAAAGAGAAAGAAAGAGGGAGAGTCCCCACCCTCCCTCGTAAGTAAAAAATAAACCGAAACGCCACTTCCGTAAACAAATTCATTAGCCCCACCTGCAACACATCACGTGTATGTTGCAGTGGGATTTGTACGAACAACAACAGAACTCTGTAGCGACAGTACCTCTAATGTCCTCTCTCTCTGTTCCGTGTTTTCTCTCCGTGTAATACGGACTCTTTCATCAACTATGAAGTTTTTCAAATACACGTCAGCTAATTCATTTGCCTTTTCTCTGGCAATGCTAAAATAAAATAAAGTTAAAATACAATAAAATACGATGAATTCCAAGAAATAAATTGTCGTTAACAGTCAGGAATAAATGGTACTGTACAAACCTGTATTTAATTACAGCGCATTGGTTGTACGCACCGTCAAATGTATCATCCATGATACCACGTGCGATCTACAACAGGACATATATATATATATATATATATATATATATCATCGTCAGTAAACACTCTTACAACGAAACCACTTTTCTTTTAGTAGAAATATTGCTCGCAATAATTAATTTAGAGCTCGGTATAAATAATTTGATGATCTCTTTAATTCAATTGAAGATATCTTTAAACCATTTACAATGCTTTTGTATAAGGAATTAATGCGCGTATTAAAGATATCATTAATTCAATTGTGGATGCAAGGTGAAGATAACGAACAGTGATCAATCTCATAACTCCTACAAGCAATACAAAATAGATATTAAGGCAAACACGGACCCCTGGACACACCAGAGGTGGGATCAGGTGCCTAGGAGGAGTAAGCATCCCTGGATATGTTGAATTGAAGATATCTTCTATTATATAGTTGCACTCTCCAAAGGAATTATTGCTCTCTTCAAATGATTTAAATATATCATTAAATCAATTGATGAGAGCAATAATTGAATTGATGCGTGCATTAATGCATTTGATGAGAGCAATAATTGAATTAATGCGCGCATTAAATCAACTATTGTTCTCATCAAATGCATTATTGCGCGCATCAATTCAATTATTGTTCTCATCAATTGATTTAATGCGCGCATTACATCAATTATTGCTCTTTTCAATTGAATTGTAGCGCGCATCAATTCAATTGTTGACATCATTAATTCATTTAAAGAGATCATTAATTCAATTAAAGCGCTCTTCAATTCAGCTGAAGAATTTTAAATGCTATCATCAGATTCAATTAATGCGCGCAATAATTCAGAATTGAAGAAATCATTAATTATTTGAAGAGATCTTTAATTCAATTGTTGCGCGCATCAAATGAATTGATGATATCTTCAAATAATTGAAGATATCTTCAATTATTTGAGTTTATGTTAATTTGGCGCTCCATACACAAGCACCTGTGGAATATTCAGTTACTTATAAAGTGAGAATCATATCTAAAGACGTAACTACAATGTATGTTAACGCGCTTTATGAAGTATGCCGGGGTGAGGCGTTGTGGTTCCCACCTTCATGAATTTTCAAAAATAAAATTTATTTCGTGTATTTATATCCTACTTTCATTTCTATCGGAATTTCCAGTCGGTATAGAACAGACGTACTATATTTATCAATATTCATACGCGCAATGTTTAAAACTACTGTGTGTTCATGAGGAAATGCCTATAAATAGTAGTATTGCAGAAAAAAAACCCGTTGGAAATGTAAATATCTAAAAATGGCGTAACATACGTATTCTTATAATTACCTGATATGGTCTTGACACACGGGAACCACACAGGAACCATTTCCAGCCCCTCTTTGGCAAAAAGGAATCTTCATCCTAGTATGAGAAAAATCATCTTTGAGAAAGCATCATTTTGCTGCAATAGAATGATATATCCCACGGTGTTTTCTCTGCTTTTCCCAAGAAAGGAATCAAAAGGAAGACTGGGTTGGTAAGTTGGTTTAAGGAGACTTTTGTTTTAAATACGTACTTGTGACGTCATTTCTCCGAGGATCTGATCTGTCCCAGACACACTATTAAGGCTGTAAACAATAGAAATCAGTATTATTGCAATGCCTCAGAACACAATCTCTTGAAAAATCTGAAAATCAATTCATAATTCCTTCATTACACATACATAGGTAAATGTTCATATTCTTATAAACTGAACTGAAGAACATGTTGTTCTTTAGCAATTGCAGGATATTACTTGTGTGTATACTAAAAACTGTAAGGGACAAGATCAAAAGTTCAATGTCTGATAGTTTTCACCAAGAATATTAGATCCTCCCACCCCACCCCATTTGACGAATGTTGAAACTAATCAATTAAGAAGTAAAAATAAACGATTATGAATAACACTCTGTATACCTTTGACTGTTTATTCACAAATGAAAGTGTACATTAAAACTATTTTTAAAATGTCATTGAAATATAATATTATGCGGTTTTCAACAGTCGCTTGTCTTTTTTTCTTTTTCCACTTAAGTGTCATCCGAAGCTTTGGGAAATGTTGCCCCTTCAACAACAACCCCCACCCCCCTAGCTATTTGATTTAGTTTTTTATCCGACATCGATCTTTTGATCTCGCCTCTAAGCTTATTTCACACAATGTGTTGCTTCTACATTTTTTCCATTATACAACAACAGGTAAAATCGTTTTTCAAAAAAAAGGGGTGGGGTGGGGGTAGGGGGGTGTTAGTCCTCGGAGAAAATGACTTGACGGCACTTATCTAAAATTCTTGACATGCCAAAAAAGTTAAAATAACTATACGAAAATATTCTTTTGCACAAATTTAAAAATTTCAAATTGGAGGAAGGGGTGTTCGTCTTTTTCTACTTAAATTCAGTACAAGCTTATATATTCTTACAATTCAATTCTGAAGAAATCGGCCAATTTATCTAAAGTAAAAGAAAAAACATACCCCCCCCCCTTCCCCGGATAATCAAGGTTGTCAACAAAGAATGACACCCCCCCCTCCCGATTCTATGTACTAACTTGTATCAACATGATATACGTATATATCAGTACATTACAGTTCCTGGAGGACATTAAAGGGTGAGGTTCAGGGAATATGACACTGGTTTTGTACCTCCACGTGTCCAATGTAAACAAATGAAAAGTAAGTGTAAATGTACTAAAGTGAATGACATTTATTTTAATTTATATATACTACACGTAGTACTACCCACCTTTGGTGACTGGGCATTGTTGCACGCAGTATCAAATCATCCACATTTTCTTCTGCGGCTTTGTACAACAACTGTCAAAAACAAAGATTGAATTTTAGAGTACGTGTGTCTAGATGATATATTCTTGCATAGCATGGGTATAAAATCACAACTCGAGGAAATATACAAGAACTGATATATACATATCCACATGATTTCATGAGGATTATAAATCAGCTTTAAAACCCATATTTGCTATATGATTAGTGGATGAACAAGAAATTAAAGCTTTCATGAACATTTTATAAGAGGGTAGACAGGGAGGCAGGAAATGGGAGACGAAGACGGTATGGGGAAAAGATGGAGGACCTGAATAAAGAGAAAGAAGGTGGGAGAGTCCCCACCCTCCCTCATAAGTAAAAAATAAGCTGAAACGTCACTTCCGTGGACAAATTCATTAGCCCCACCTGCAACATCTGAAACACATCACGTGTATGTTGCAGTGGGGTTTGTACAAACAACAACAGAACTCAGTAGAGACGGTACCTCTAATGTCCTCTCTCTCTGTTCCGTGTTCTCTCTCCGTGTAATACGGACTCTTTCATCAACTATGAAGTTTTTCAAATACACGTCAGCTAATTCATTTGTCTTTTCTCTGGCAATGCTAAAAATGACATAAAGTTAAAATACAATAAAATACGATGAATTCCAAGAAATAAATTGTCGTTAACAATCAGGAATAAATGGTACTGTACAAACCTGTATTTAATCACAG
This sequence comes from Ostrea edulis, assembly GCF_947568905.1. Lineage (NCBI taxonomy): Eukaryota > Metazoa > Mollusca > Bivalvia > Ostreida > Ostreidae > Ostrea > Ostrea edulis. The sequence continues at coordinate 30,130,005 of NC_079165.1, read as the reverse complement.
CGCATTGGTTGTACGCACCGTCAAATATATCATCAATGATACCACGTGCGATCTACAACAGGAGAAAACGAAAGAAAAAAAATAAATATATATATATATATATATGTGTGTGTGTGTGTGTGTGTGTGTGTGTGTGTGTATGTGTTGTGTGTGCGCGCGGCGCGCGCGTGTGTGTGTGTGTGTGTGTGTGTGTGTGTGTTCACATTACAATGAAATAAATATTAATCTCATCTTATGATGTCTTTAATTGCACACCTCGCAAACTGTTACTGACGCTTTTTATATTTTAAAAAATGTCAGACACTTCTGAAGATCAATGAAATTACGTGGTCTCTGCAATGATCTTATGAAATCATCTCTTACTGAATTATTCTGAAAACCTGCTTACAGCGCAATTTCATTTATTCGGGAGATTGTACGCGTATAAATATTATTTCTATCATATTATATGATTTCATGTCAGTTTTCAGTCGCTGTAACATTACCAGGTATAGTCATACTTTTGACTGCAAAACACTATGCATAAGATATAATGAATTATGAATAGAAATGATGCCTTTTACCCCACGTACAATAGTTTGTCTCTAAACCAATTAAAGAAAGTGTCATGCGTCTATTTCATAAAGAAATTTGACCTATTTCTAATCGAATTGAATCAATTTATATTTCTTTATTGAATTTAACCTGTCTTTAATTAGTTTAGGGATATGTTTAATAATTAGATGAAATTTAAAAACTTACATGGAGACATCATTTACATATGCATTACAATAAGTATACAAGTAACAGTAAACAACTTTCACTTTCAAACCAAAAAAACAACAACAACAAAACCAAACAAAAAAAACCCCCCAAAAAACACACACACAACCCCCACCCCCCATGTAGGCTAATTAATAACAATACATATATTTTCTACTTTTATTCAATTAAGGCTTCAGAACTCCAATGTCTAATTTTTACTTCCAAATTCACTATACTTATTTTAACGTCCCGAAAAATTCAGAATTATCCCCGATATTCAACGATCAGTTCCTGATAGTACTTTCGCCTTACAGTTCTCCGGGAATCTTTTATGAAGAGTCGTAAGGCGAAATTACTACCGGTAGCAGGAAATGATCATAGATATTTCTATGTATTATATATATATATATATATATATATATATATATATATATATATATATAATATTATATAAGGTATACGTGATAGGTGATAGAACTAACCATTTCCAAGTCGTTCCGCCCGATGTCTGTGTTATTTGGCATCCTCGATCTTTGGGGCTTTACCAAGGTTTGAGCATCAATGATTGCAGAATCTTTCCCAGTCTTGGGTTTGCGCCGTCTTCTTTTCCCTTTGTGCTTTAGGGATCCTCTTTTCTGTAACGACAAGCACAGTCACAGGGAGCACCTTAGTAATTTTATATTATTTTCAATTTTGGATTTTGAGAAAAAACCCACAAAACAATAGTTTCCTTTGCACACTTACCCTGTTGTCGAGGTCTCTAAGTGTCAAACTTCCATTTTGCAGACGTTCTCTCAGCTCCATAGATTTCTACAATAATCCAAAAAATGTACACGTGTTGGTAAGAATACACGGATATTCACATTTAGTTGTTTTTTTTTAAAATGGGTTTGGAGTCATATATAAACTCGAAATCAAAGACACCACAGAGTCGTCCACTTCTACTTCATACTTGGATATTTTATTGAAAGTAGACATTAACGGCAAACTGACAATTCAACTGTATGGCAAACGGAATTCCTTCAGTTTTTCCATCGTCAATTTCTCATATTTATGTAGCATTATTCCATTATCACCTGCATATGGTGTTTAAATATCTCTCAACTGATTCGATACGCAGGGGCTTGTTCTGCGTATGGTCAGTTTTTAAATCGAGGCAAACAACTGACAAATAAGTTGATGGTACAGGGGTTTCAACAGCCTCGTTTAAAGTCAGCATTTCGTAAATTCTATGGTCGTTATAACGATCTAGTTTGCCAATCATACAACCTATCATTGGGTCAAATGCTGTCTGACGTGTTTCATGCCGATTGTTAGGTCGTTCTTGGCACACGTTTACCTGCTCAAAATATAGGACTGACGGCGGGTGTGTCCGGTCGACAGAGGATGCTTACTCCTCCTAGGCATCTAATCCCACCTCTGGATTGTCCAGGAATCCGTTTTTGCCCAACTCTCTATTTTGTATTGCTTATAAGAGTTATGAGATTGATCACTGCTATCTTCACCTTTCATATACTATCCCGCATAAAGATGAGCTACAAGACTTCATGTACACGTGTATTTTGATTCTTATTCACTATACACTTTTCGTTTAATACATTGGATTTGGATATGGCTTAAGTCCGATTTACCAATCAAAGAGTGCTCTTTAATTGTAAATTCGAACACAAGCGATATTTAATTGCCCATGGGTCTACAACTCACCTCTGATGAACTAGCCATATTGTCAATTTCTATAGATCTCTCAACAAACCGTTTCTAACGCAGTATGATAATATATCATGACGTGACCTGAATTATGACGTCGGGGGTATTGTGACGTTCCATACATTGAAAATCATTGTCTGTATGTCTTTTCAATTATTCACGTAAAGCATAACGTGTACCATCGTCGCAAACTACGGGTTATTGTTTCACTTTGTGAAATAGAATGAAACAATAACCCGTGGTTTGCGACGATGAACGTGTACATGAAACAGTAACATAAACTGACATATACTGTATAAATTTATAGAAGGCCTAACCAGGTTTACAATATTCGTCTGGCCTCCTCCATGGAGAATTCAGACTTGCAAATAACACAGGTGCTTGGGTCATAATAGGTATATGAATACACATCTAACCTTATACATATATGTAAATATTTACATATGTATAAGGTTAGATGAAAGGTGAAGATAACGAACAGTGATCAATCTCATAACTCCTACAATCAATATAAAATAGATAGTTGGGCAAACAAGGAAGAGTAAGCATACATCCCCTGTCGACCGGTCACACCCGCCGTGAGCCCTATATCCTGATCAGGTAAACGGAGTTATTCGCAGTCAAAATCAGTGTGCTAAGAACGGCTTAACAATTGGTATGAAACACGTCAGACAGCATATTTGACCCAATGATAGGTTGTATTGACGAACTAGATCGTTATAACGATCATAGAATTTGCGAAATGCTGACTTCTATCGAGATTGTTGAAACCCCTGTTCCATCAACTTGTTTGTCAGTAGACTTGGAGTCACGTGACCAGCGATTGATACAGAAGTGTTATTTTCGCTCCGGTCTTTTCGACTATTTTTGACCATTTCTAGTGTTTGGATTATTACAAAAACTTGCATATACCTTGATAATATAGTGGTTGTGATTGACCCGGATATTTTGGTATTTATCTTTTTAGATTATACGAGTTTTTGAAGATTTGAAATGAGAATACTCATCTGCAGTGACAACAGTTTGTAGCGGTCAGGCGGGTTCGATCGCCGGTGGCCAGTTAGCTCAGTTGGTAGAGCACCTGACTAGAGATTCAGGGGGTCCCGGGTTCGAATCCCGGTCTGGTCTGTTGCATTTTCTCCCTTCCTGTTACATTTGGTGCCGTAGGCCAGCCCCTGGAACTGACAGGTGAAAATGCCTGCCAGGGGATAAAGATCCTGGGTTGATGTCTTCAGGTGTGAAGACATTTAAGGAGGGAGGAATGTAGCGGTCAAGTTAAAAGGTCAAATATATAGGTCATTCTTCGATTGACAATTATATTCCTTTCATGATTATTGTTAGTTAATTATCATACAATTTCTTCTGAGAGAGAATGTTAATCATTAATTTGTGTGTGTGTGTTTTCTTTTTATAAAGATTTCTATGTATAACAGAGCACTTCTGGTAAATGCCGATGATTTTGACGGCTACGAGTTATCGACCGTTATAAACAAGCATGACGCTTTGTCAACACAGGGGCTCGGTTGTCAGATATTGAAGTTTTGTATTATTTGTTCCCGAATAATAAATTGAAGTTTTGCATGATTTGTGTCCGAATAATGAATTATATAAATAAAATCCACCACCAAAATCCGCCTTTTTCGAGGTTTTAAAAAAGGTGTATCATGTACATACATTAAAAATCTTTGTCATTTCTGTCATAAAAATCTGGGTACGAGTTCTCCTGGTAAAAAACTTCGTCATTTTGTCCACAGGCACTTGTTTCTGTAAATGTCTTATGACCTCTGTATACTAATAACAACACAAGGTAACTAGCTTCAAATGACACCCCTGAGAATGTCGGCTTTTTGAGCTTCCAGGGAATATGCTATGTAAATGTATTTACTACCGTTGTATTGTACAATCATTCAACTTAAAAACCATGTATGACATGACTGCATTCATTGCCTCTTATCGCCGAAAAAACAATGTTGAATAAATCTTTATGTTTTGCTAGAAATATTTCTTCTTTTTCACAGTTTTAATGATTCCAAAATATACATGTAGGCCTATATAGTGTACTGCCGACTCCCGATGATCCTGGATTGCGATCGATGGTTTATAGATAATATCAAAACCGACCAACAGAATAACTTCATTCTTCTCGGGAACAATCTTTATGTCCAAATTGATCCACACAATAAAAAAAAAAAAAAAACCCCAATGATATAAAGATAAATTTTTAAACTTGAAATGTCGCCTCCTCAAAAGGGGTCATTTATAACAAATTTTCCACTTCGAATGAAAGTGAAAACCTTTAATTACATAGCAAATTAGTTTAATTACCATCTGATGCGAGGCAAGCCGCATTGTCTATAAATTTTGAACAACAAATTCGAGGTGTAATAAATTTCCCGGGGGGGGGGGGGGGGTGTTAATGGGGGCAAATCAATAAAAAAAAAAAAAAATTCGAAATTCCAAGGGGGTGTTCTATTATTTAAGAGAAAATCTATTATTTAAGAATATCATATATTTGTATCTAAAAGCAAATATTTTTATTATATTTTCTAAACTCGGGTTTGAATTTTCTTTCTTCCCCAGCAATTAAAACAATATCTAATAAAAAATTTGAAGGACCAATTCTAAATGTACAAAAAGAAATTAATTTATCTTGATTTTCTAATGATTAAAATTTACACATATTAAAGCTCAGAATTTGTTATATAACTGTTAATCAAATAATCAAAACATTGTTAAAAATCATATATCAACAAAATCATTTACATTTTGAATATTTTCTGTTATTATAAAAAGAATTAGATACCGTATCTTTTATTTTTATTCTTAAATAGAATTATTTTTTGCGATAAATAAACGTACATTGAACCAAAACAGAACACATGATTTAGTACGTTTGACTAAAAAACCATAACAAATAGGACAATATGTAAAATGGAATATTTCTTCAAGACAATCAGTAATAAATGTGTAATTAAAATTCATCAAATTAAAACTTTAATTTGTAATGAGGGCTCTGCGGTAGAACTACGTCCACGTCGTAGAATCGGGGAAAACACATAATTTATGTGGCTAAGAGTTCTACTATAATTTAGAAACACAAAGAATGCCTAATAATGGTAAATTTTATTAATTTTTAAAAGTAATTTATTTCCGTTTTAATAATGGTATTTTTCTTTGGATCATACTGTGTTATGAGCTATGTATGTTAACCGTACCTGTATCGGTGTCCGTTTTCGGTTTTTGTATTTATAACACAGTACTAGATTCAATCGGATCACGCGCTCGTCTTTTTCCGTAACCGTTCATTTGCGGTTACGGAAATAGCCAAGTAGTTACGATTGTACTAGATTTACCCCTTTTGAGTAGGTGACATTTCAAGTTTAAGAATTTATACTTATTATTATTGGGTTTTTTTTAATTGTGTGAATCAATTTGGACATAAAGATTGTTCCCGAGAAGTATGAAGTAATTCTGTTTGCCGGTTTTAATATTATCTTTAAAACATCGCAATCCGGGACTATCGGGAGTCGGGAGTACTAGATTTACCGCCCACCCTCGTATACTTCGAGAGAAAACGAGATAACAAAAATGGCTAGCAGAAGTCCAGGAGGATTGGAGTGGTCGGTCAGCATAAAGCCTTTGCTGATCGCTCCCAATGCTTCAGTAGACGCTGAAATACTTCCAAAGCTTTGCAAATCGATTACACTAAGGTATAGTAATGGAAAATAATGTAATAAGCCATCACAATGGAAGAAATAGATTGACTATTGGACTTGAATTGACATGACTTGCATATATGTATATAGCTTCCTGCGTTTCTACATTTAATGAGGCAAGCAGCTTTCTTTTCTTTTCTTTTTTGGCATATTGAGAATTTTTTTTGAAGTAGTGCAGGAACTGAAATTAAATAACAATATATAAACTACAATTAGTAAAATGAAAATAAATGTTGATAATATTAATTGGGATTGGTAGTAAACGTAGCTTTGGAAAATGTGCATAGATTCATTGATTGATGGTGATGTCATAAAACTAACATAGCAGAGTGTACAAATCTCCTCACTGGATCACTGTCAATATCGAATTTTGTCATCACAAATCACCATATGTGATTGTCAAAGATTGCACACACTGAACTTTACCAGTTCCCAAGAAAATGTTCTGTAACGTGGATTCTTACTTTTTTAATAATTTCAATAATCAACTCCCAAACTGTCATTAAAAAACTCCCGAACCGTCATCACTAAACTCCTGAAAAGTCGCATCAGGTGCCGAACAGTAGTGCACCTGAAACGCCGCGCACCCGAACTGTCGGTAATTCGGTGGATGTTTGGTCCCTTTAATGAATTCAATTCACTGTTGATTTCATAATTATATATTAGAGAGGTTTTAACTTTTATCTCATTTAATAGGAAACTATATGATTTGAACATGATAAATATATCTGAATACAGCATCTACATATTAAATCTATATGGTGGGTAATCGTGTAAAAATTCAAGCATATAAGCTTGTTAATCCAAATATGCAACCATGTTGATTTCTCAGTTTCAGCTATGCATGTTTGTAGCTCGGGGTGTATGTTATGTCTCTCAGAAATATATACCTCAGTGTTGTACTCTTCATTTATGTCATCGTTTGATTTCTTATTTTACATTTCCCTTTATAAAAGTTTATCATTGTTTCCTAAGTTATACGTGGTCATCCCTACAGTATTTCTGTTTGTAGACTTGATATTTACATGTTTGTACATTACAACATCACATCTCATGTTACAAGTCAACAAATGTCAAGTCTACATGTTTGTCAAATTTTGATATGACCATAATGGCATATATAGAAACACAATGGAAATTCACAATTATAACCAAGAGCTAAAAGTAAAAAGAAAATCATTTTTAATAGGTCTTGATATCAAGGGCCTGGGCCTTTCCAGCTGGGAAAAAATAACATTTGCTTGAAATTGGAAATGTTTCATACATTAAGATATGATTGGACTCCTTGTGACTTTCAATTTGGTCAAAGCTCACCTCATTAAAACAAGCAGAGACTAAAGAAATTAGGTTTACAGTACTTAGAAATTTTGAGGCAAAAATTGTAATATGTGGGTCTGTAAAGGAGATTTAAGAACAATAAGGCTACCCTGCTTTGATTTGTTTTCATTTTTTTGAAATTCTAAAGCAAAAATTGGTTCAACATTTGACTTTTTATGCAGGGTTTTTTTTTTTATACCCCCTGCAATTGAAGTTGGGGGGGATACTTTACTATAATGGAATTGCTTTGTCCATCTGTTGACATATTTGTCCAGAGTATATCTTTAATGCTAATGAATAGATTTGATTAAAACTTTGTGTATATTTTATATGAATGATGTAGTTATGCACCTACTATTTTGATTCAAGAAAGTTAAATGTGTTTTTTTCCATTTTTGAGGGGGTTGGGATATGTTGTCATTGTCCAGAGATCAGAGTATATTTTAAAAATCAATTATTCTTCAATGAGTACAAATTAACTATTTCTCACCATCCATTGTATCCTGTGGTGGTAGTAGGCACGACAGTTGTAGTTGTTTCCTAAATAATTATTGTAAGCAAAATTACATGAATTAGCTCAAAATTGGGATAAGTGAGTACAGTGCAGGGTTCGAAATTAACTTTTTCAAGCACTAGTCCGTACGGACTAGTCACTGTTGATGTTCACTAGTCCGCAAATCATTTCACTAGTCCGTCCAGTATATCATAAAATGATCTTCATTTTAATCAAACCAAACACATCACAGTTGCAAACAATTCAATTTCTGACACCTACAGAAGAAAAAGAGACCACCATATTTTATTTCGCATTCAAAATCTTCAGAAGCATACAATATTAACCTCCGAGTTAATCCTTTTATAAACGTCCATAAGTGCGTTCGAGATCGATGTTCCTGTTCTTTTGGTGCTCAGATTTTAGAGTCACAGAAGTTCGAAATTTTATCAATAAAGTCGATAAAATTCACTGGATTGACCAAGTCATGAGCTATAGTGTTATGAACTACTGTGTTAGAGTCGCTAATGACGAGAACATGTGCGCACAAACGTGCATGTTCTCAGACCACACTACTTGCAATTCTTACACCTAGAACACGTTCTCGTGATGTGTACTCGGCGTTCGGAATCGGCAGGAATTTGACAATTTGTGCACGTTCGAAGAACGGCGGTCTCCAACGCACTCCATGTGTTGGAAGATCAGGATGTCGTAGTCATGCAAACACTTGACCATGCAGGTAATCATAAGTTCAAACATCTAAGAGACTCAGACAAATCTTCCTAAAAATCTTTACCACATTGAAGATTGATTTCCGGATTTTCACTAGTCCGTACGGACTAGTGCTATAGAGAGTTCACTAGTCCGACACGTTTTTTACTAGTCTCGGACTTACGGACATGAGTTAATTTCGAACCCTGCAGTGCTATATTTATTTATTTACAAATCCAATTCTGGGCCCTGTCGGGCATACAAGCTTAAGAAAAGAAGGGGAAAAAAGTACATGTTTATAAAGTTGTTGTAAACCCCCAAAATTGTACCCTAACCTAACTACTTGACTAAATTTTAGGAAATGCAAACCTAAAAATGTTTACGAAGCAACAGCTCTATGATAAAGTTATATGACTTGGGACCAACATAGTGATTTCCACCTAAACATTAATAGAGATATTACTTCTGTCTATCTTGCACCTTTTTTGACAAGTATTTCTAAATGCAGTTTTCTGGAGGTAATGAGTATCTTAGCAGTTTTTGATTATGCTCATATGTACCTGTATAATCTGTAGGTTGAGCTCAATGTTAGACTAATTTTCATTATAATCAAATTTCCATTAATTTTTATACCCCCCGAACGAAGTTCAGGGGGGTATATAGGAATCACTCTGTCTGTCCGTCCGTCTGTCTGTCTGTGCAGATTCGTGTCCGGGCCATAACTTCTTTGTTCTTTGACTTAGGCATACCATATTTGGCACACAGGTGGATCACCATGAGACGATGTGTCCATTATCTTCATGACCTCTATATGACCTTTAACATAGTCATACCATAAGACATGGGTGTATCACCATGAGACTATGTGTCATGCACATTCATGACCTCTTTATGACCTTGACCTTTGATCTTAAGGTCCAGATTATAGGTTTATGCCATGGATTTGTGTTTGGACTATATATTCCATTTTCTTCTACAAAGGCATACCATATTTTTACACTCAGGAAAGAGGTAATTTATACCTATTAACTACACCCTTTGGGAGATTGGGGTAAGCGGGGGGTATTCTTAGTGAGCATTGTTCACAGTATCTCTTGTTTTTTCTGATTAAGTTTTTTATTTTCATTGTTTTCAGTGAAAATGACATTCTTGGCCATGAGGATCAGTATGAACAATTCTACTCCTCATTTGTTGCTTTGGCCTCACATCACCTGAGTTCTTGTGCCGGGACAGGTAAACAACCATACTCTATGCATCATTTAGCAATGAAAACTTAAACAAATAATCCTCTCTGCAAATTATGTGTTTCAAAAAGATAAGTCTGCAGTTTATATCCTTCTGTTAAAAATGTGTCTTTCTGTAAATCTTGAACAATTAGGAAAAGTAATTGTAATTATAGATATAGTACTGTTAGTTATTAAATTTCATTGCATTGTAGTCTTAAATCATTTCCAAATACCTAGAATAAGATAATGATTGTGTGAATTTAGTAATCGGTGGTCTGTAATATTGTGTTCGTGAAACAAGCCATGGTTGTTGTCTTTATCTTCAACAGTAGCCGGTTCGCAGTTGACTGATATATCCAGTGCATGTAGAGTTTTGCTAAAGTATCTACTGAGCAGATTGCAGCATCACAATGATGGATGTGCACTCTCACAGGTATATTGGTGCCATGATTATATTCAAAGATGTCTTTGGGGTAACATCATACATTAATAAATATCGGAGAGCATACTTTAGAACTCTCATATTTTTTGTAAAGTTCATGCTTATTTACTGCCTTTTTTTTCGTAGAAAATCTTGATGTTGTTGATAAAGACTCTGTGTACAGGAGCGTGTAGTCTGGGGAAAGCAGATGTATTGACATTCTGTGCCATGTTGAGATCCTCACATGCACCTCCAACCATAAGAGAAGAAGAAACAGGTAATGTATACATTCCCAGTCTACACAAAAACATTTAAAACGTGCTGGCCAGTAGGACTAGTGAACTGTCTGAATTCACAAGCCCACAGGTTATCTTTGTTTTGATGGTAAATTTATGCAAAACATTTAGAATATCTACATCCAACATTACATTTCATGTGACTTACACAAAGTCCACAAGCCTATTGAACTTCTTGATTTTTGATTTTCACTGACCCGACCTTAAAATTCACTGGCCTTGGTCTTCGGACCACTGATTTTTTGTGAAGACTGCATTCCCAGATTTCTATCAGTGTTAATTTGCCTTGTATATAAACTAAATTTCATTGTTGGTAAGTGCTTTAATAGTTATTTTACTGATAAAAATTATGAAGCTGATTGGTTGAAAGGTTAGATGTAAATGTTTAAAAAATACATGAGTCAAACAACTATAAATAGGCTTGATTAATGCTTCTAATCAAAGACCTGAATTGATTTTTTAATTAATAGAAGAAGAGCCGGTCCAAAGAGAGTTGGCTCGCCCTAGACTTGACACAGGAACAAATATTTTTGACCAGCTAACTTCAGTCTTTGGAGAGCTGAGTGTTGGCATGCCTACCAAACTGGACCCAACCATAGAGGCCGTCACAGCAGATGGAGACTTAACCATGCACAGTGGTGGAGCACCTTCAGAAGAAATCAAACTGGGTTTTGCAAAGAGAAACATAGCTAATCTACTGCAACTGGATGGATCAAACATTCTTGTTGATGTCTGCACTAGTTTGACATTTCTAGAAAAATACTCACAGAGGTGTAAAGATGCTCTAAATGGTGCAGCTTTTGTGATGCCCTGTACATTGTCAGAAGCTCTTACCACAAGGAATAGGTAAGGCTGAAAGGATATCTACCTTTGAAAATTGAATGTGAATATGAAATTCTGAGATGAATGAAAGGAAGAAAGCTGTGTAGAAAATCACCCATTAGACACGAGAGGAAATGTATATATTTTTTATTCCCATGATATTAAGGTAACAGTATTGTGCTGATGCATTACTTAGGTTGATGAATAATGTGGAGGCACATGCATTAGTTTTATTTTTGAAAGGCAAACTAAATTTAAGCCGAGGACTAAATTATCCCTGTTTTACATCATATTTTCCACTGTGGCTGACGATAATACAATCATTCCAAGCTGAATTTTATGTGTATCAGTAAATGTGATTTTTTTTCAGAACATAGCGGACAAATTTTATTATGTCATAGAGTGAACTTAATTGACTAACAAATTGTTCTACTTCTGTTCTGGTAGTCAATTCCGACATTGCTTAGTCTGGTCTAAAAAAAATTGCTTGCCACGTGCCAGGGTTTATACATGTATAGTTGTCTTGATAAAGGGTATAAACGTATTAGTGTTCATTGTTAGCTCACTTGGGATGTAGACTCCAGTGGGCTTTTCTGATTAAAATTTGTCTATTGTTTGATGTTGTAAACTTAAAACATTTTTATTTTATGCTCCTTCAATCGGAGATTCAGGGGCGTACGTGTATAATGTTTAGTCGGTTTCTCCTAAAAAAAATTAACCATGGTCATAACGTTTGAACAGGTGTGGTAGGACTTTAATATTTCCCATGTGTATTCTTTGTGACAAGACCTTTCTTTGGGTACCAGAATTACTTTGCTGCCATATGGGGGATCAGTGTTTCACAAACACATCTTGGAACCACTACCAATTTCAACCAAACTTGGCACAAATTAACGTTTATAGATAAAGGGGGTTTAATTTTTTATTTTTTTTTTAACTTTTCCGTTCTTTTTTCTTCAAAGGGAGATGATGGGATTCAAGATTGTTAAGATCACAATCTCTTGCGTCATATTGAAGGTTCAAGGTTTTACATATTAATTCAAGGAAAATTCTGTAAAAATCTTCACCAGAAGCACAAGGCTGCTATATGCCAAATTGATATTCAGTCATCGTCATGAAGTGTAGACTCTAACTTGATCGCACCTTGACTCCTCTCCCCATCCCCCCACCCCACCCCACCTTCTGTCTACCATGACCCCTGGGGTCTTTGCTTGGTCACAAAAAAGTGTAAAATTTTGTGTAAGAATATATACGAAGAATCTTTCACAACCACATGGGTAAAATATCAAGTCAGTGTGCAAACATCATCATGTAATGTGGATTTGGTTTGTTCAAATCATGACCTGGTCTTTTACAACATTTTCAAGCAGCGTAGATATAAGTTTGTTCAAACCAGGTCACCTGGGCCCTGAGTAATCAGTCCACAATAAGGATTTTCTATGAAAATATTTAGGATTTTTTTTTTATCTTCCTGTCAAGAAACTTAAGGATGTAGTTTTGATGTCTTACAGCTACCAGTTCCTTCTCAATGAGATATCTATAATATGGAGGGCTTTCTCTTTGCCTGTTTTGGAGCCACTGACACCACAGAGACTTGAGAAAATCATCTCCATAACCTTGACCTGTTTATACACATCAATGACAGTGGCCACCTCTAACACTGTAGTTAATCTGGCCAGTCCACAGCCTGCCAAACCCAGCAACACAAAAGATGAGGAAATTGACAGCTATGGAAACAGTATCGTACAAAAATCTGTAAGTTAAAATGAATTCACATTAAGCATCTGGAGTAGAGGACTTTCATATTGTATTGTGATTTACAGTCTGCTTTTTAGCCGAGTTACGTAGCAAATCTCAGCTTTTAAATTGGCAAAGGATGTACGTCCAGTCGGGCGGGTAGCGTCCACAATTAGCTTTTCCGGTCTGTAACTTTCATACTTTTTGGTGCATCTCTGTGAGACTTACATAACATGATTACATCCAAAAGAGGAAGGTTCCTATAAATTTTAAGGTCAAGGTCACTTCAACACTAAATGCCAGAGATTTGAGCTTGTCTGGTCTCTTAACTTTCATACTACCTGGTTCGTCTTTGTCACACTTGCATATTTTGATCACATCTAAAAGAGGAAGGTTCCTACATATTTTGAGGTCAAAGGTCAAGGTCTCTTTTTCACTATATACTGTAGATTTGAGCTTGCCTCTAACTTTTATAAATGTACTTGCTGGTGCATGTTTATCAGACTTCAAATCCTGATGACATTCAAGATTCATGTTGCTTTTGAAATCCAAAGGCTAAAGGTCAAGGTCATTATCACACTAAATACCTATTGCGGCCATTCAAAGCTTCATACTTATAAACTATATTAAATGTGTGTATGTTTTTACTTCATGAATGCAAGCATGCATAATTTTCCAAACTGCAACTCGGCAATACACAATGATGCGTTTGAGCGATTTTTAATGTTTAACATTGCATTTTGTATATTTTCATTTACACTTCTTCACTTTTTCAGCTGGAAATATTCAATGCTGTGTCACATGCTGTAAAGAATTCTACAAGAGCAGGAGGAAATGTAAGTTAAATTGTTCTTGGAAGGCGGAAATCCCAGAATATTACAATAATCATGACATGTAATGAGAAAATGTTTGTTCTGGCTTTAGGTGACTCAGAACATAAACTGTCTGTCTGCTTGGCTGATCCTTAATGGCATCCAACAAGTTCTGGCTCTCACACCAGCAACAATTCTAGAGAGGAAAGATTCCACCAAAGGAAGAGGATCAGAGAGTGGTCAGAGATCAAGAGATAGCTCATCAGGCAAATTCTCTGGTGCAAAAAGGTAACTAGCGGGAAGTGTAAAATGAAATTGATGCCTCTACTTATAATTTTGTAGTATATGATATGATTGCATGTATATACATGTAGATTTAGAAAACTTCTATTTTCATTTCAGCACAAGTCAAGGATTTGGAGTTCTGTCAGTCGCTCTGTGTTCCAAAGCCATCCAGCTGTTGAAGGAATTGCTGGATGACCTACAAATTGAGGGATTTCTGTCAGATACAGTAAGATTTATTGAAAGAATGAGGGTTCGGAATGAGAAATTCTTTACAAAAGCATTAAAAAAGAATTTTTTATACCATGACTTTATGAATAAATATTTATTTACTAGGGAGACAAGAGACCAGGAGCAAACAGAATGTTCATTCCAGTAATATCTCAAATGTCTGCAAGTTCCCGAGTCAACAAGTTGATGTCTAATATACCAATTACAGATCTTCTCTTCAATTTAGTTACAACATCATTCAGAAAGGTGAGTTTAGAATCAATTGAAAATGCCTTTTGTCCATGTTTTGTCTTCTGGGAACACATGAAATGAAATATGCAGAAATTTTAAACACCAGAGACAGACCTACTTTTATCTACTGCTATTTTTTGCCCCCGAGATCGAAGATCAGGGGGCATATTGTTTTTGTCCTGTCTGTCATTCTGTAATGTCATTCTGTAATTCTGTCTGAAACTTTAACCTTGCTAATAACTTTTGAACAGTAAGTGATAGAGCTTTGATATTTCACATGAGTATTCCTTGTGACAAGACCTTTCCGTGGGTACCAACATTTTTGACCCCTTGACCTTGGAGTTTGACTTACTTTTTGAAAACTTTAACCTTGCTAATAACTTTTGAACAGTAATTGATAGAACTTTGATATTTCACATGAGTATTCCTTGTGACCAGACCTTTTTGTGGGTACCAACATTGTTGACCCTGTGACGTTGACCTTGGAGTTTGATCTACTTTTTGAAAACTTTAACCTTACTAATAACTTTTGAACAGTAAGTGATAAAGCTTTGATATTTCACATGAGTATTCCTTGTTACAAGACCTTTCCGTTGGTATTGCACCTTTTGACCTTGACATTTGACCTACTTTTAATTTTTTTTTTTACATTGGTCATAACTTCTAAATGGTAAATATTAGAGCTTTAATATTGTACATGAGCATTTCTTTTGACAAGATCTTTCTACTTGTACCAAGATATTTGCCCTTGTGACCTTTGCCATCTTCGGAATTGGCCATTATCGGGGGCATTTGTGTTCACAAACACATCTTGTTATCTAGAGTCTTGCTGATAGCTAGAGAGTGTATTTAAAATATCACATTTATTCATTTAAAGGCATCAGTGTTGAAGAGAATGAAACAAGGGTCAGATGCCTCAGAAACCAGTAGCAGTAGTGCCTCCGATTCCAATACTTTTTATGAGGATGACTTCAGCAGCTCTGAGGATAGCACAGATGAGGATGAGGACTCTGAGCCCCTTTTGGGGCAGTGGCTGGAGGACACACTCTCTCCTATAGATTCTGTGGACACTCTTGCCCCTCCCCCAGTACCTGCTCGATCTGATGGACAAGGGGAGAACAAACGTTCTAGAAAAATCAGCACAGAGGATCAATCATCATTCATTCCAGACAGAAAAGATCCACTAGGGGTTAGTTTATATACATTCATGTTTGTTAGTAATGAACCTTTGTCAGATGTTTAATTTATGATTTTTACCTTAAACCATAGCAAACAAGTTAACACAACATCTATACTTCAAAAAGAAACAAGCTGAATGACAATATTATATGTATATATATATATATATATATATATATATATATATATATAAACAATAGATATCTAGCTTCTTGGACTTTTGGTCTGTGAAAACATGGGGGAAGCTTGGAGTAATTTCTAGATAATCTTTGCCAATGATACAAATTATCTCTAGCTCCCATTGTTTTCATACCTCCGAAGTAGGAACAATCCAGATATTTATTCTAAAGGTACATGTATGTATGTGGAAGGAGTATTCTGTCACCTAGCCTTCTGTGATGCACATATAGAATTCAATGAGCATAAAATGATACAGTGAATGGTGTTCACATACATATACAATGTAAATGGATGTTAAATGTTTTACAGTTTGTGTCCTTGGCCTCTGAGATACTGAATTTCCTTAGTGCATACTTTGTCAACACCCCTGATGTTGAATTACAAAATTTGATCAAATCTACACTGAATGAGGATCACATGTCCAACCTGGCAATTCTGATTAAAGAACTGGATAAGGACTGTCTGAGAGTCAGCAATGGTAAGAATGACCATTTCAGTGTTCAGAAATTAATGGAAGAAATTCTGCTTTTTTTAAGTCAATATATTCACATTGTATATGTAATTGTAGGGAAAACATTTGACAGCTTGTCAATGGCTTTAGCCAAGTTCAATCATGGCTTGATTTCAACTGGAATTCTCTCAGAAAATCTACAGGTAAATATCCTTACAACATGTATATTAAGCTGTTACATATGAAATGACCAACACACTCCAGTTCAATTTTGTATTGCTCTTCACCCATAGGTCTTTATTTTGATAGTGTTTATAATATACCAGTCTTGTGATGAGCCATATTATGGTATGGATTTTCCCCATCTGTCTGTCCGTTTGTCTGTTAGCTTTTTCATGTCCAGGTCATATCTTTCACGCTGTTATGCCTAGGACTATCAAACCTGATCAACTGATGCAAAGAGGGGGGGGGGGGGGTAATGTCGTGACCCAAAAATAGGTCACTGTGGTCTTCTGGAATTTTATGGCAATCATACTTAAATCGTGTTAGGGTCATATCTTGCACACTGTCAGGCCTAGGATTATCAAACTTTATGACAACTTATTCAATTTGTGTCTTTACCATATCTTGAAAACTGAGATGGGGAGGTGTGTTGTGACCCAAAAGTAGGTCACTGTGGTCTCAATTAGGAATTTTATGGCTATAAATAGTCAAAATATGTCCAGATCATCTCTTGCACACTGTAAGACTTAACTCTATCAAACCTGGTCTGCTAATGGATCTTGGGAGTACGCAAGCATCATGTACATGATAGTGACAGATGGGCGTTTTTTGTACCCTAGTGGTTCTCTTAATTATGATTAATGAATGTGACATCTGAAACAGGATTTCTTGCTGTTGCACCTCGGAGTCAGTCCTCAGGCAGTAGATCACTGGCCGACAACACTCCTGCCTCGGACTTTGGCTGTCTTGGCTGAAGTCCTCCTCCTCAAACAGCAGAAGGAGAGGGAAGCGAAGTTAATGAAGAGTCAGAGTGAGGCAGCTGTAATCAACATATGGAACAGATTCATGACAACACTCAAGTCCCTCATGATCTACAATGATGGTACAGAGAATTATGAAGGTAAATGTATAGGACCTTCGTACTCTAACTGGAACGTAAGGGTATCTGAAGGAGACAAAAACACAGACTAATAATTTTGGAACAATGTCAAATGTGTATCGTAACAACCATGAGATGAATTTCGTATGCCTTAAATTCCAAATGATAATGTGTATCTACAATTGTCCCATATTCACCTCTGTTTAAGTATATTCTATCTCCTGTAAAAGCAGGGGCAACAGTTCTGCCAATTTGCAAAATTAAATGTAGCAGAAGATATTCAGAAAAGTAGTTTCTGGCAATGTGACCAATCAAGAGTCGTTCCAGGTGTTTCATAACATGTTAGTAAAACCAAAATAGAATAGCTGCAGTAATGAAACCACATTGATAATGGGAGAAATATGAAATATAATTGGAGAATAAAAACACTTTCAGCATTAAAAGCAATGAAGAATAACAACACTTCAAGCCTTTAAAGTCCCTAGTAACATGCTATTTTTTATTAGACCATGGAAATAAATGGGGGTGGGGTCGTTTCAAAGATCCATGATCTTCTCAACTTGTGGATGATGACCCACCTTTGCACATTATTTTGTTGATATTCTTATTGGCTATTCACATACATGTTACCTTTGTTCTCTTACTACCGGTAAAATATGAATGTTGGATAGGTGTATTTTTTATGATGTGACAGGCCTGCCATTGAATTGTATACCAAAGTTCACTTGGTATTAGTTAGTGGCATTTTTTGTAGTCATGTGATCTGCTATTTTGTCTCTATCATACATGTTGAATTTGTATTCGCGTGGTCTGCGAATTTTGTCTCTATTATACATGTTGAATTGTTGATCAAAGGTATTTGATCAATAAATACACTTTCAACAACAATGGAATTTTTTTTGTGTTTTGGTAAGGAGGAGGCATAAATGGTTCTATGGTATTTGACTCACTATAAGGAACCAGTGATTTTTAATTTACTGTAATTCTCTCTTACAGATATTAATGTAGAACACTTGCAGCTGCTATTGTTCCTGTTCCACAGTTTGCCATTAATGCAGAAGAAATCTCTGTTACTATTACTTGCCCAGAATATCATTGCTGTGGCCAAAATTGACAGCAGGTATGAACAGGATATTTTTTTTTGGCTGTCCATAATTGTAGAATAAACAATTGTGAAGTAAATTTTGATGATGACGTGTCATTTTGAATTCTGTTTTACAGCAAGCTATGTGAAATGAATCCCTTACCCTTGACAAGAATGTTGATGGTGCTCGAGTACTTGCTTCACTACTTTTATGACCCACCTGCAGAGCTTTTGGAACAGGTTTATTATCATTATTCATTTTCTTCAACAGAGGTTTTTCATGAAAAAAACTTTACATATTTTCACTATCACAGAACTTTTACCCACTGTAACAGAAATCATTATGTCCATGTATAGTAAACTGTAAACTCGAGAGACATGTACAGCTGTACATTGATATTTTGAATCGCCTGTATTTTCAAATGGATGCTTGCATCATCAGATCCGTGTATTTTGTAGGTGCGGTGGAACCTGTTTACTGTTTTCACAGTATCACACACTGGGGAAACGGGAAGACATTCCAACACAAAGTTTTTCCAGTGTAGAGAAGTAGAGGAGAACTATCGCAGAGGATTAGCTTCACTAGAGCCTTCCGAGTGTAAGTTTAGTTATACACATTGTCAGTTATCCAAGTATTTATATTGTACATAAGTTGATATGCTGTGCTTCGGATTGTAATGCAGTCTGAAATTGTCCATGATCAAAAGGTTTTTTTTATAGTAAGCACACCCCTCCCAAAAAATGAAATTAAAATGCTGTTTTTATTGATTTATTGGGAATTATTTTTGTAGCCCATGTTCAGACTCCTAGATTTTTCAACCTTGGTCCAGTTGATGTTAACATTCAGGATGCTCCTAAAGTAGACGGACTTGTAAGTAGTCGATGTTGTTCTAATGCCATAATGAGAATTATCTCATATTATTTCTGTTGACTTTATTAGGTACACTTTTGTACACATAGAAGTAGACATGCACTGTATATAATGACATTATGTTGCAGGCCTGCAGTTTTCTTTTGTCCAATGCTGATGTAATGGATTATAATGACCTGTACGATGCTTGCATTACATTGCTGACCACGGGAAGTAAATGTGACAAAAATCAGACAAAGATTTCATTGTTGGTAAGGACGCTGATCATAATTGTGACAATTTAAATTACCTGAAACAATACAAATAATGATAGTGACAGTTTTAATTTACCTGAAAGATACAAAGAATGATTCTGACAGTTTAAATTACCTGAATGATGCAACCTATGTAATACAGATCAGTACCTCATAGAATAATCATTAAGTATGAAAATTATGTCTTGATTAGAGTATATATCAGGTGTAGCCTTCAGACAGTTGAATCTTTATTGACAATGCCATTCTTTAGATTTTACACTTAACATGTTGTCTTCTAGGATACGTCTGCCATGCATTACCATTTCCTGATTACCTGGAGATTGTTAGGATGTTTTCCGCCCTCAATACAGTACCTGCAGATGTTGGAAAACGGTATCTCACACATGGACAACAGTCACCTACTGCACACCCTGCGCTGGGCCCCTCGACTGTCTCAAAAAGTGTTCACCAGCTGGATGAAGGTTATTCTTTTCCTTTGTTGAAATATAATGTTAGAGCAGATCACGCTATCATTGGGTCTTATTTGACGCTATTTTCAAAACAAAACAACTCAGGGTTGTTTCTTTTTTTCATATGAAAATATTAAAAGACCTTATGGAATACCTGTCATTCAAATTTGGCTAGTCTGTCCAACCTCTATCTAAGTAATTTTATCCTACAACTACTTTTAACTGCTGTTTTGGAAGATGATAAACTGAAATATATTTGGTTGAAGGACTGCTTGGTGAAACAAGGAATGACGACTCAGGATGCTGACACATTGATAACGGGGGCCAATAAATCTTCCAACAATGTGACCTTTGATGTCCGTCTGGCCTTGAAATTTCTAAAGGAACAGGTAAATAAAAGCTGCCTTGCTTAAAAAAGAAATCTTGCAAGATACAGTGATTATTTTCATTTTACATATTGCTTCATATACATACTTATTTCCCCCCCACCCCATGATGTAGTATATTTACATACACATGTATGTGTTTTCAGATAAACAGTTTGCCAGTGAGTGGTCAAAGAGAGATTCTGCCCATTGCGATACTGCCAGGAGTAAATGACATTTTGATACTGGATTCAGTGATAGCCAAGATACAACTCAGTCTAGAGGCCACTTACACCAAAGCCATGGCGGACATAGATCCTTCTAAAGCCATGGCAGTGGCAGAAGAACTTGTTTCCCCTGTACTAAAGCTCATAGAGGCTTATGCTGTATTTGCTAGGTAATTTCAAAAATATTGTATTCAGAAAGTATGAAAGATAGGAAAGTGAGTATATGTATATGCAGTAGTTAGGCTGTAGTTAGTTTGCATGGATGCCTATTGTGATGTCCTTAGTTGATTGACCATTTTAAAGTTTTTAAAGTCCTTTTAGAATTGTCTAGAAACTGATGTTTGTACATTTTAAATTTCAATAAATTTTTGTTATTTCTTTTATCATCCCTTAAAGGATTTGTGAAATTGTTCATATTTCTCAGTTTGCAAGGGCTTATTATGCCCCCCAAAATCAAAGATCAGTGGGATATTGTTTTTGATCTGTCTATAACTGCTTCATTGTCTTCATGTTTCTTAGTCTATATTTAACTTTAACAATAGCTTTTTAGCTATACAAAGTAGAGACTTCATACTTGTCTAACTGATAGGTCAAGGTCAAAGCTGTGTAAGTGATATAGGTCAAAGTCATTTAGTTCAAGGTAAGATTATTCTCAATTTTACTTGGCACGCTTGGGGTTTTTATATGTTTTAAAAACATGTCTTGTACATTTGTAGATCCTGTATCCTTGGTCAGCTAAAACGAATAGATGACGCTGACCAGGACATTACAGCTGACCACTTGGAGGCCTTCGGGGTCATCATGAGTATTGGCTCCAGCCGTCCCTCTAAAGTGTCTGTTCTGGCCACTGAGATTATGTCGACGCTGCCTAGGTCAGTGACTGTGGCACTGGAACAGTGGACAAATGACTCCAAAAACAATTTTCCCAGTCCTGGAGCCTGGGTATGTTTACCTTCACTACTTTATAAAGATATGAATATCCAATGTCAGAATGAACATGAAAGGATTCAGGACAAACAATTTTTATATGGTTTTTTTCTCATAAATGACATGTCATTTTAGAACACTGCATTTGGGAATGATATTATTCCTGTGGAGAGTTACATAGAATCTATCCAGAGTGCACATATTGGATATTTATCAGGTAAAACAGATTCAGTGTCTCTATTTCAATTGCCATTAAATTTCACATTTTTTGTATATGTCTAGTTGATTTCATTGATGTTTTTACCTTTGGATGTAATACAGAGGCTGAATTCAACATTGGTGCCTCGCTGAAGCATACATTGAGCTCACTAGTGAGATTTTCATCGGATTTGATCAAGTACGTATACCGATATCAAATACTTTAATTTCTCTATAAATTAATACAATGTGCCTTTTATTCAAGAAATGCAATGTGATTTTCTGAACCTTTAATGTCTCATACATCTCTCTTGTAGCTGGTGCCCTAATTCCAATAACAGTCAGGAGATGATCCGAGTTATGTTTCCTCTGATTGTGGATGTCTCGAGTTCTCATATAGCAGACATGGCATCATCTTCCCTAGAGAAGTTCCTGGGACAGGTAGATAGTGACGAGTTCATGGAGAGACTGTATAGATACACCATCAGTGTGTGTAAGGACCTGGTGGTTGTGTACTCGGGGGTGGAGTATGGACTACAGGAGAGTGTGTTAATGAACTGTCTCAAGTTCATGCTGAACCACATAGAGAAGCCATCAGAAAAAAAAGCATTTGCTTGTGTGTTCTCAAGTGATCTGGGTAAGTTAACCATATTAATTGTGAAATACAGTACCATATTATTTAGATAAATGAGTTATTGCTCTAGGAATGGTGTCATGAAAAATTAGAATAAAACTGAACTAGAAATACCTTAAATGATTTATAGCTGAGTTGATAAATGATTGATATAAAATGCACATGTTCATAATATTTAATGATATTTTACTGAATAACATATCAAATTTGGAAATGCTATATACATGTATATTGGAATTGCTACATTTCTATTCCTTGTATATTACAGACTTGATAAACTTGTTGCTGTCACCTTCTAAAGATCATTTGTCAGCAGGCTTTGCAGGGAGTGTCCTGAAATTCTTTAACAAGCTCTTGCATTTTGGTAGGCAATTTGTTTGGATTCTATGAATCTTAAAACAATACTCAACACTTAGAAGTGCAGCTGTTCATGTAATAATCAACAACTTCCATTTTGTAGCTGACAAACATCCCAGTGACAAAAGCTATGAGGCTTTATGTGGATCTCTGTCCAAAATTTCAAACCCAGCGTTTGATAAATCCATTCTGCAGAAATGGCTTTCAAAAATCATTCTTCCTTCAGAGGTAAAGTTTGTTTGCTTGTGTGAAATTCTTTTCAATTCATTTGGTTAAGGTACTGTACATGTAATTGAGATTGATATTCAGCAAATGATTGCTTCAATCATTTTAAGGATCAAGAAAATATTAGTACCCAAAAAGAAAACAGAGGATTTCTAAGAAACTTCACACACTACATTGTGAAGGAAAAAAGGTAAGTGTGGAGTTTGTACTTGGATTAGAAATGTGTCGTAACAAATGTAAATGGTATTTTGTGTAGATCAGTCAGCCATTTACTGTACATAACCATGGAAATTTTCTTTCAGTTCAGTCAGTTTTAAGGTCTCCCAGACTCTGCTGATGGCTCTCATTCCAATGGGGAAGAAACTCTTGTCTGGACCACAGGCAGCAATGACTGGATTTCCGGAGCTGATGGTGGTGATGCACTCTCTGGCTGGGGCAGGCAATGGAGCAGGCCATCTGGATCTGTTCCAGGCAGCCACAGACTGGCTGCAACTCTGGTAGGCATATATTACTGGTATACATTGTTGCATTGTGTTTTGTAATATTTAAAAGGGAGGTTTTGTTGAAGTTCATCTTTACTCACAAATACATACTTGCTGTCAATAGCAAAAAATCCTTGGAGAAGAAAGAAGTGTTGGAGGAAATTGTTGAAATTGGAAGTTCCAGCAAAGTAAGTATAAATGAGTTTTTATATAGATTTAGGTGAAAGGAACATGAAAACGTTGCTTAGTATCTTTATATTACTTTTAAAAATTTATTTTTAGGCTGTGTTGGATTCTTTGTGTAGTATTTTATCATACATGGGAGAAATATTGGCTGCACTGAAGAAAGTTTCCCAAAGGTAATGCATTACATAATGAATATTGTGGTGAAGGTATTTGTATTCTAACAGTGTTACTACAAGTTATAAAAAATAGCGAGTATAAAACTTGGAAGATTATGAAATGCTAGTGTTGAAAGAGACATGGTTTGTTTCCAGGGGAAACAGTAATGGTATCCCCAATGTAGACAATGATGTTCAGGCCCCACAAGAAGGAGGAGACAGTGATTGGGCAGAGGATGTCACACAAGAGGATGAGGACTCCGCCGGAGAGGACTCGGTCAGTTTGTCAGCAATAGCTGTATTAAAGATCTAAAAAAAAAAACCAATGAATTCTGAAGTTTGTCAGATTAACCCCCAACTCAACAGGAAACACTGTTTATCAGAAACTATACATTATAAATTTATTGTATTTTTGCAGGATGAAGAGTCATTGAACAACAAACTTTGTACTTTCACCATAACTCAGAAAGAATTTATGAACCAGCACTGGTAAGCCTTTGAATTCATTTTACAGAGATGTCATGTGTTTGTGTAATTTATTTATTTATTTTTTTTTTGTTGAAGTTCACATATACTGTACATGTATGTGATAAGTATCAAAGACAGTGTATATTTCCTTACATTTTATAAGGTACCATTGTCACACTTGTAAGATGGTGGATGGTGTTGGAGTGTGCACTGTTTGTGCTAAAGTCTGTCACAAAGACCATGACCTAACATATGCAAAGTTCGGCTCTTTTTTTTGTGATTGTGGAGCAAAAGATGATGGAAGCTGTAAGGTAAGTAAATTACCTGTATTTTCATTAAACCAGTGTGATCTGTATACAGCTAGATTTTATTTGGAATCATTGAGAAATGAATTTACTACTTGGGTAATGTTTTTGAGACTGCTTGTGTAAATGACCTGTGTGATTGACTTGACTTAATTTCATTCTTGAGAAAGTACAAATATTTTCCTGCAGGCGCTAGTGAAGAGAATCCCCCAGAGTGCCATGGATGGGAATGACAGCATCGTGGGGCAGTCCCCATTCTCTATGGACACTATGTTACAGAGTAGTCTCCGGAGGAGACTGTCCTCCCCCGGTCCATCAGAAAACACCAAGGCTGACAACAAAGCCATAGAACTGGCCAACAAGACCAGGGAATTACTGGGCAAGCAGCTAGAGGGATGCAGGGATCTTCTCATTGGATATCTGGTAGAACATCTAATTCATTCAAAAGTTCACAATTTTTTTTATGAGACTTAAGTATTTTTTAAGCATATGGATCAAGCACCTTCAATAACAATACAATACTTTCTCTTTTGAAAACATTTTTTGCAGCAAAAGTTTAAAAGTGTATAAGATGCTGTTCAGAATAATGGAAATGATGTTGTATTTGATGATGCTGTTGGTTACCGGAGCTTTCGTTTATTATAGGACTCCAGTGAAACAGTGGGCGTGGTTCTGCATATGTTGAAGACGATCCTTCCATCACTGACAGAAAACTATCTGAAGGTGTCCCCCATGGGGAGTACTCAGAGAGCCCAGCAAGCTCTGTACGCCCTGCATAACACTCCCAAACTCACTCAGCATACGGATGAACTGATGGTGTGTGTCACATCTCATTAGAATCTGTAGAAATAAAAATAAAAGAGTGTATTGACCAACGAATGTTGATAGTACTAACAGTTCATGTTTCAATTCATTGAAGGAATGCACTGTTTAATGATCTTCGTATCTTCCTTCAGAAACTGATGACATAATACGCATAAATTTAATCCACAGTATTTTGTTTTTTAGACTGTGACCCTGGGCTCACAAGAGGGAGCCTTTGAGAATGTCCGGATGAATTACAGTGGGGATCAGGGACAGCAGATCAGACAGCTGATTAACTCTCACTATCTGAGGAGGGTTGCCATGTGTGTGCTGGCTTCTCCCCACGGCAAGAGGCAACACCTGGCAGTTAGTCATGAAAAGGGGAAGATCACCATTCTACAGTTGTCGGCCCTGCTCAAACAAGCAGATTCAAGCAAAAAGAAACTCACTCTTACGGTAAGACATAGAGGGAAATTTCTTTAACATATGAAAAATTCATGTTGCATATGTTTCAGTTTTTAAGAATTGGAGTTGTCAATACAGCAGTGCTTTCAGATTGTTAAAGATCAAAATGCCATTTATATGCGAGGTGACAATCACTGTACATGTATAGGAATTTGAGTAATTTGATCTGTTGTACAGAGGCTAGCATCAGCTCCTATTCCATTCACTGTCCTGTCGATCATGGGGAATCCTTGTAATGAAGATTACTTGGCTGTCACCGGGTTGAAGGTAAATTCTTATTGATTGATGTAATACAAATATACTTGTATTTATGGTGTATAAAAATCAAAATTAGATTAATTGATTTGTTTTTAGTCTGTTTAAGGGTGTAGTATCAGACATAATAGCATGTATACCGGTTGTCCAATCCTGATTTCAAAACCAAGAAAATTTGTTGTTTGAATTTAAAAAATAATGACCATATTAAGTAGATTAATGATTATTAATAGAATATGAGGTTCTGGATTATTTTTCTCGAACAATCCAAGTAACTGTATTGTAATATGCCATCATGCTTGAAATGTAGTGCATGTTTCACTGTGCATACATGCCAACTTTTAAAAATCCCCATGGGGGATTTTGCGCGCGACGACCTTTTTTCAAAGCTCAGAATTCACGACATTTTACCATGAAAATAAATATTTGTCTTTTCAAGTAAAATATCAATCTAATCATTGTACATGTATCATATATTAACATAACATCAAGTGTGTTTGACCATTAACTTTAACAAACTATAAAAAAAAAAAAACCCAAAAAAAACGCTTTGAAAGATACACATAAATATTTTATTAAAATCATGTATTCAGCAAAAAATTCTCTTCAACAACAAGTCACCTACATATTATCAAATAATACTTAAAGTTGCATCCTTTTACACCATATAAACATTGGCTGGTCTATATATCAAAATTTAAATTAAAGCACATGCATGTAGGTACGACTACAAAGGCGATCTTGCTTGTCTGTAAACATGGGCTTGCAAAGTCTGGTGGAACTATCTGCATTGCAACCAGAAAAGGAGTGATCTTCCCTGCTATGAAATTTGCGAACAAAACCTTTGCGCCCATGACATCTGAAATAATTACCAGGAAAAAAACCACATCAAAATATATGTTTTCACTTGTAAATTAAGGCTACTTGCTAATATAAAATTCAGTGTAGACTTGTGCGAATTACACATCACAAAGTCTATTGAATACTACACTATATAGACTACATGTATATAAAACATCACTATAGATTTGGATAGCCTATATTATTATAGTTGGGAAAAAAATTTGACGTACCTTATTGCATATTTTGGATGCTGTCAGCGAGAGGCAAAAATCGGGAATGTCCGATTGTTTGGTAGTGACACTATCATCGTTGTCATTCACGTTTGTGTAAAGGATATGTCAATTTGAAATCTGTCTCCCCGATTAATTGCTATCAAAACATGCTTCGCACTGTCCAATAAGCACCCCGACACAGGCAGACCAGGTAAATTAAACTACCCTCATACCATGCGACACAGGTAAACAGTAATGGCTGACTATTGTCCCGATTTCTGATTGGCCAGTTCAGAAATGACGCAGGATTTCAAATTCCGGTTGGAAATGGGGGTTTGTTGTCGTAAAATGGGAGATATTTTTAGAAAATCGGGATTTCGGGGCATTTTGGCAATCCCGATCGGGATATCGGGATTTGCCTTTTCAGTTGCTTCAAATCGGGAGAATCCCGCACAAATCGGGAAAGTTGGCATGTATGACTGTGGCACATTCAACCTTCTTTGTTCTAAATTCATGTCCGTCGCTTTCAATTTTAATAACTCACATAATATGATAATGACAGGTGCTCAGGATGATGAAATTAGTCTTAGATATGACTGTTTACGTTATATTTTGTAGGACTGCCATGTTTTGACATTTACCAGCTCCGGACAGGTGGCAGATCACCTGGTTTTACACCCCACACTCTCTACTGGAAACTTCATCATCAAACCTATCTGGCTGCCAGGGACACAGACAGATCTAGCTATAGTTACAGCAGATTTTGTTAAGGTACTGTACATGTATAAAGAGCATAGGGAAATTTAGAACCTCATTTCTGAAATTTTTGTGGAAATGTTTTTTTTAGGTATCATGTGTAGTTATATCCTGAATTCAATTTGCTTTTACAGATTTACAACTTAAGTGTTGACGCACTAAGTCCCCAATACTACTTCTTGCTCCCCAGTGGCAAGATTCGAGATGCGACATTTATCTGTACAGAAGAGGGTCGATACATTGTCCTGATGGCCTCCAGTGGTTACATATACACCCAGATTATGGATGAAAGCAGCAGTGCAAAGAACGGACCTTTCTATATCACAAACGTCTTGGATGTGGAGCACACTGACTTAAAGGTTGGGTGTACTTTCAGTCAAATAATACTAAGGGGAGTTTTAAGCACAAATATTTTTTTATGTTGGACTAAGCCACAAACTGAGATGGGAGTTTGTATTTTATGAAGAAAAGGTAATGAAATTATCCATTCTGTCTACTGTTGTAATTTTGTTTATGTTTTGCTTTGTCAACTTTCAAATAGCTATAACATAGTACAATGTAATATTTTGTCAGTAATAATAATATCAACGATACATGAAAACCTGTACAATGTATATATTTAATAAAAGAAACAAGTGATGAATTACAAATTATGAATGTAAGGCGTTTCTGCATGCAAATTAATCAGCATCTTTGCTAGCCACTCCTGACAAACCCTTGGCAAATCACATTCATGAAAGTTGGGCTGGTAACAGTGCTCTCTATTTTATGACACAGATATCACATATGAAAGTAAACATCTAGTGAGATCGTACATCTTAGATAGACACACATTTGACAATGGAGTAAACACATGCGCATTATGGCAATTCTGATCACATTTCACCCATGATCTTAATGAACTTGTTACGCAGATCTTCTATAATTTGTAAAGCATCTAATTTATATACATGTATGATGTCAAAATCAATTTTCAACAATTTATAAATTTTAATCTTTGGGTGATGTGTATTGCGAAAAATTGTTACTTTATGGAACATATACCAAAACTTACCGGGTATGTTAATTTAGATGTCATGAGAAAAGATTAGGAAAATATTTATCCATGTCTTATCAACAGAATAATTGCACAACACTCCTTTTCAGAATTTTCTCCCTGTATTTATTTTGATGAAGTCAGACTAGTATGCATTTTGTTTGGTTTCCAAGTGTTGAAATTGGATTCAATCAAATTAGCCCAACTTTTGAGAACAAGATTTGCCATGGGGAGTGGGGCAGATCACAAAGACTTGGCTAGTGAAGATGATTACATCCATGCTTCATTGTTTTTATACGTCCATGATGCAAACAACCTTAGATATTTATTCCACTAGAATACAACTGGATAGGAGCTAATTAGAGAAATGTGGGTTTGAAATAACCCAAAAATCCTTTGTGTGTCAGGGGTAAAATAGCAAAGGTAAAAATCTGACACTTTAAAATGTAATGAATCAGATTCTAACTGTGTGTGAATTTTAACCCACAGGAAGTGAATAATTTGGTGGCAGGAGGAGGTGTGTCTGTTTACTACTCTCATGCACTTCAGCTGATTTTCTTTAGTTACACACAAGGTAGGTTCAGTGTTTAAACAACTCTTTGTGTAGAATTATTCAGTGTTAAATCAACTCTTTATGTAAAATTGATGATCAATATCTGGTTAAAACTGCTAACCATAAGTTATTGTTTTTAAAACAGGAAAGAGTTTTGCTGCCACAGTTTCCAAGGATTTGTCCAAAACTCCAATGCTGTTTCCAGTCACTCTTAAAACGTTTGTGAATTTTTGAAAACAATAATCATAAGATAATTATTTTGGTCATACCTAATTTTAAAGAGAAGTAAAGAATGATGCTGCTTTGTAGGAATGGGACTGCTAAGGGAAGTACTGCCCAGCCCTTGGTTCAGTGGTCAGAGGTTCCTGGTCATACAGGACTTATGTACAGCATGACTCAGACTTCCAATAATCCAGTAGTTCTCATGATTCAGTTGGACAGCATCATGGTGCAGGAAATCAAAGTTGTCCCAGCAAAAGCAAAGGTATGGTATTCTAAAAATTAGGATTTGAATGTTTCTAGGAAAAGCCAGTGTCTTTTATAAATACACATGTATGTGGTGTGATTGTTGTGAGAATGAGTACTTACTGTAAAACACGTGTATTCATTGATTACATGAACATGTACCGGTTTTTCAGATTCAAGATGTTGTGGCCATAAGACATACAGCTTCTAATTCTGATCAGGTACAGTGTATTTGTTCTTAAAAACAAAAATTCCCTTAAGTTCATTGTTACACAGTACAAGCTTGACTTTTTTTGAGTAGCAACATGAAGACTTGAGAGACGTGAAGGAAATATGTCCACATTTTTTATAAGTGTGTCAGTTGCATTGAAAATTCTAATTTTGATAATTGTAGCAACACAGAACCACAATGATTTTGCTTTGTGAAGATGGAAGTTTGAGAATTTACATGGCTAACATTACAACGACCAATTTCTGGCTGTCTCCTTACCTGCAACCCCAGAGTCCTATCGCAGTCCTCAAACCAGTCAAGAAAAAGAGGACAGCTAAATCAGGTCAAGTACATGTAATCAAAATCACAGTGTTTTTTCAAGAACACTGTATATCGTGTAATCTCATGAGTTTACTTCGACATGAAGATAAGGTTCTCACGAATAATTTTATTCATATTTATGTAAGTAGTGTTATACAAATTGAATGTTCACAGAAATTATGTCTTGTTGATGAATCTAAGGAGTCAAGATTGCAGAAATAAATTCTCTCAAAAGCTGAGTGATATACAGTATTTTCACACAGTCCTTTAACGCCCTGATGCTGTTTAGTGTAATGTAACTGTGAAGGTCACACTGTTTCCATGTGTTACTGACTCTGTATTATTTGGACACAGGTCGACAGACTGGGTCATTGTCTTTTCCTATTGACTTCTTTGAGCACTGTCAGCAGACCAATGACATTGAGGTAGGAGGAGCATCATTTATTTCATTCATGGCCTCAGAAATATTTTTGCTAGTTTTTCTGATTTTATTTTCACTATATGGATGATTTTTTCCCGACAGTTTGGTGGAAATGATTTGCTACAGATTTACAACGCCCAACAAATAAAGCACCGACTCAATACAATAGGAATGTATGTTGCAAGCACAAAGGTATGTGACAAATAAATTAAATCTGAAGTTAGATATTTGAGCATTTCAATTTTACATATCAACCAATAGTGGTTACCAATATTTCAAATCAATTCCTAGCCATTTGGATTCACTGTGGAGGTTAGTAACACCAACTCTGCGAATGTAATGGTGGGATGCAGAGTGTTGGTAGGGACACAGAGCATTGAGAGAGCTCCATCTTACATAGAGGTCTTTGGAAGAACCACACAGGTTTGTTTAATATTTCCACATCACAAATGATTTAGAAAGAGTGTATAATGAGGGACGGTATTGTAGATTATTGTAATGATTCTCAATGGATAGTGTATCTTTGGTTTCAGGTAAAGGTAACTCGAGCTAGATGGTTTGATTTACCTTTCACACGGGAAGAATCTTTGACAGCAGATAAAAAAATTACTCTTCATTGTAAGTAACTTGAAGATTGTCAGATTGTCTTTCATATATAAGAACAGTATTGAATTATCATTTTATATGGGTTTTTCTGAGATGGAAAACAAAAAACATTAACATATATATTTCAGATTTAAAAAGAACATGAATTATGTACACCTAAAATTTTAATGTAGAATGATGAAGGGTGGATTTCAGTCCTGTTTGAATTATCAAATGTTGTATAGATACATGTACCTACATGAGTGAGTGTTTTGTCTGTGTAGTTGGAGCGAGTGTAGATCCCGGAGGAGTAACAATGGTAGACTTCATTAAGGTGTTTGTGAAGTCTAAGGAGTCGTTTGGCTGGCCAGAGGAACCAGATGAATTCCTAGAATCCCAGACTCAGAAATCCTTGACCTCATCAGGAGGCATGGCAGTGGGAGAGACGGAGGTCATCCCTTCAGCAACGCCACTCCCACTGACATCAGCTGACAGATTGCTGGGAAGTGCACTAGAAGTCTTAGATGGAGCCTTTGCTGCATGTCCCATGGAGGAAAAGGTGCAGCTCTTATCATATTTTAATGTAATGAGGTTAAAGTTGAAGCTGAATTTGGATGTCCATGTATAATGCATAACATTCAACAACTGATGTTCCATGTGGGTCTTTCATAACAGTCACTGTTTATAACTATTATTTCAGTACTGTGTAAATTTTGTTTCTTTCCTCTTAATAACACTATACAGTAATTGTTGTAAAATTATGAATTTTCATAGGAATATTGATTTTTGGTGATTTCTTGATTTGATCCTTGAACGAAAGACTGTTAAAGAATAGCAACTTTTCATCTTTGAAATTAAGTTCCCACAAACATGTATTATCCCATGAATCAAATGACTTTACAGTATTGTGATTTTTATAGTTGTGATTTCTATGAACAATTGTCTATGGTTTCTAGGGTATGACTGAGATGAGAACAGACACCCTAGACATTGCCACAAGTCTCCTCAATCTACCGATGCCGGACAGTGTACAGTTACACACCAAGTCCCTCCTAGCTTCTCTCTTCCCATCCTCACAGGCTTACTACAACCACAAGGTAGTGCTTTGGTTATTAGTGGAAGTTTGTAGCCAGTTTTGCACAATCATTTATTTCCTATCCATGAATGTACAGCTGTATGTAGGGAGGAAGCTGACAGTTATAAAAAAAAATTGTATTGACAATGAAGTTATCCATGATATGTGCCTGTATTTTGTAAACTTCACAGACATATCAGATTGTACATGTACATGTGGCATCGGTGGCCTAGTGGTTAGGCCGTCAGACTCTCGACCGAAAGGTCGTGGGTTTGAGTCCTGGCAGAGGCAGGGCTGACGTTGTGTCCTTGGGAAAGGCACTTTACATGAATTTCCTCACTCCACCCAAGTGTAAAAGGGGTACCTGGCTATAGACAGTGAAAGATATTGTTAGAATGTTAGTGCTCTAGCGCTTGTAATGGCAGCTTGCACTGTATGCTTCCTAGGAGGCTGAGCAAGTTCTAGATTGATATAAGGTCTGCCGGGGTAATAATGTACATTGATTATTGTAAAACACTTTGAGTAGCATACGCTGGAAAAGGCGCTATATAAAACAAATCATTATTATTATTATGTGCAATTATTTGTGGATAGTATTTACAGTCATCAATATTTTAACCATAGGACCAGGCTGAGTTGAAGCATGTAATGGCCAGTCTGAACAAGGACAAATGTCTGGATGTGGAGGCATATCAGAGACTGTTGGTAACAGCTAGATCTGTGGCTGTGGCCAGGTCTAACAATCTCATTAAATTTGCTGAAAAGGGAGATAAAGATGAAGACGGTAATTTTGCTTAGATACATCACCTTGACTGACAATTTATCTTTGTACAGAAAATCTCCTTATGCATCCATAACTTGAATTTGACATCAATTTCTTTTTCATATTTGTAGTTTTAGAAGTCACTGATTTGGAAGATGAAAAGGATGAGAGACCAGCTCCATCTATTGCCAGTCTATCTGATCTTGACCTGAAAGAGAAGTCCCATTTTGTGACCCAGTTAATGGAAGCTTTCTGGACATTGCACAGCGTGAAGCCAGCCAATCCAATGCTGGCCCCTGTATGTCTCCCAGGCCTTGCACACATTGATGCCACAGTGGGGGCTCTGGTTGAGATTATCCATGCCTTTACTATCAGTGACTTTGATAATGTTCCCCTGGCCACTAAGCTGTATGTGAAGATGCTGTTGTGTCCAGACCAGCTGGTCAGTTTCTCCTGTAAGCAGGCCCTGATTCGCTGTCTGAGACCAAGACATAGACGCAGACGAGTGTTTATTCCTTCTCCTCCTAGGTGTAACTCACCAGGTAAGTTAGTCAAGTTCATTAAGAGACTGAAGGGGAGGTTCAGTATTGCTACATAAATATCCACATCTGTTAATCATTGCTGAATTCAATAGTGAGTGAAATGCATCAGGTGCAAAGTGTGACTCACAAAAATTACATACAATATCCCAGTACCGGTCAAATTTGGTATCTGATGGGACACCCATAAGACTATGCTATTAAGATTTTCAAAAACTTTACAGGTGGTGGAGCTGATGATGATGATGACGATGATGATGACGACGATGACAATGACAAGGGAGATAAGCCAATGCAGAACGTGATGGAACAGGTGCCCGTTCCTCACTGTGTGGGAATAGAGGAACACAATGATGCAGATGATGCTGATGAACAGTTTGAAGTTGTGGTAAGGATATGTATGGATAGTTAAAATTGGTAAAGAGAGTTAATAAGATTACAAAATGTATTGACAGTAGTGTAATGAAATAGATTTACAATGAATGGCACAGTTTATGGAATTGAAGATTTTTTTTCATTTGATGATGGTCAAATGAGACCCAGATATGAAATTTAACATATCACTCAAGAATGCACTTTCATGAAAAACATGTGTAACTTCATAATTACACAAATATTTGCATGTACATTCCAACTTCATTGACACCAATATTTAAGTGAAATATAACAATATATGTACAGGTGTATGTCCTTTCTCAATTATTACATTTTTCACCTTTGCAACAGTTTCAAGTCCTTGTTTTACTATTATGGTGTCACATATATGGGATGACATGTATTATTCCTCGCAATTTACATGTATGTCAACATGATCTTAACAGAGAAAAAATACCAATGTATGAAAATGCTATGTATTAAAATGCTGTATATTGATATGCATATGAAATGGATGATATTTAGCTCACTTGAACCCATGACTGAAATTTATTTTGCAATTAATTTAACTTTTCTTAATGTGAGCCTGATCAGTAGGTGTGCACCTTCAGCTAATTCAGCCAAATTGGCACAGAACTTTTTGAATAAAAAGATATGAAGAATTCTTTTTTACTTTGAATTCTCATTAGCAACAATATGGCCTCTATTTTCAAATAAACATGAAGCATCATAATGTTGTTTTGGTTATAATTTGATCAAATTGGAGTTATGTGGCTGATAGTTGAGGGAACCAAAGTATTATAAGAGATTGCAATCAGTTTTAAGAGTGGGTTGATCTAAGTAAGCCTTATGGCCTATAGTATCATGTTTTATATCTAGGATCATGATGAGCCAATGGTACTTGAGCCAGGTGACCCAGAACCTGAGGTCAGAGGTCGCTTACCCCTGGAGGCCTTGCTGGCCAGTCGAAACTTCCCAATGGTGGACATTCCACCTGATGCAGATGATGAAACAATGGTGGAGCTTGCTATAGCTCTCAGTCTCCAAGATCAGGTATGAAATTTTCACAGACAGTGGATTGAATAAAATATTTATAGTATGGCATCAATTTAAAGAAAATATTTAACATTGAATTTGATACATATCAGTCATGTTTTGGTTTTGTTCTTGTAATTGTGTTTTAGTTTGTGAATTTATTGAGATCTTGAAAGATACGCTATATTTTTGTAGCCTGGAAATAGTAACTCTCTAGGACTACAAGGACTTGGACTGAACAATGTACAGGTAAACAACATGTAACATTTCAATTTTATCCTGGAAAACTGTGGGTGCTACATTTTATGGGGTGGATCAAAGGTTAATTGGGGGGGGGGGTGAAATTTTCTACTTAAGTGAAAGGATTTTTTTATCTGTCTACTGTAAGAATTGTAATCTTATTAATGCTTTGTAATTTTGATATCTTTGAAGAGAAAGGCGTCAAAGTTCATTTTATATCTTGGAGTAAACAGATTTTCCCACCACAATAGGCATAGTGTTTCACAAACACATTTTGTTCAGCTGATGTAACATTAACTTTATTTTCTTTATAGTCTGCTCTACAGAATGCCATCTCAATTGAGGAAGGCCCAATGTCTGATACTACAGCCTCAGCTCCAGGCAGCGATGATGAAATGGGAAGTAATGCTGCCACAGATGGATCCACCCTTCGTACTTCTCCAGCAGAGCATGCTGGAAGTGCTGGGTCAGAGAGTGGGGGAAGTGCTATAGAGTCAAATGGTAAAGAAAGTAAAAGTTTAGAATCCTATATGCAAGTTTAGCATTAGAACATGTTAGATGGGCTTGACATTTTTATGATTTATTTAAATCGACAGTGAGTGGGCGGAGCAGTGCTTATGGAGACAGAGATCGGGAGAGTAACACATTTGGACCCCGGAGTGAGACCAGCAGTTTAGGTATACCCAGTGGCTCCTTACAACAGGAAGTAGATGGTGCTGATGTAGATGCTGACTATGATGCTTCGGTCAGGTAGGTACCTGTGTAGAATAAAATTTTGTGTACTGCAATGTTTTGCAAAAGAAATAGATGTTGAGCAATTAGATTTACTTGCAGGTTGCATAATTTGCGCTTGATGATAATGGAGAGACTTTTACACTATCTGCCTGAAATGAGGAATGTAGGAGGTGTCAGAGTAATACCCTATATGCAGGTAATTGGTGCATTCAGTCAAATAACTGTATATCATTTATTTAAGGAATAAAGGGGGTCATGACCCGGAAATAGGTCACTATGGCCTCATTTTTAAATTTCATGGCTATAGATAGTCAAATCATGTATTGATCATATCTTACATATCACTCTAAGGCCTCGCTCCATCAAACCTGGTCTACTGATACAAAACTTCGGGTATATTACAAGTTTTATTCTAATATCATTCTAAGGCCTAGCTCCATCAAACCTGGTCTACTGATAAATAACTGCAGGTATATTACAACAATTTTATTCCAATATAATTGCAAATGACAGCATCACAGCTTGTGACTTTGAGTTAGCAAACATAGATATGCATCATTTACATGTAGTTCCAGAGTGGTGTATTGTGTACCCAAGTGGTGCACTTGATTAGGTAAAGGTGAAAGGTCAGTGCTTTTATTGAGAATTGAAATGGTATGGGTTTATTATTGACAAAAGATAATGAAATGTAAATAATTGCTGAATGAATATGTATCACCATGACATTGTGTTTTACAGGTGTTGTTGACATTGTGTTTTACAGGTGTTATTAATGTTGACTGTGTGTTTTACAGGTGTCACTGATGTTGACATTGTGTTTTACAGGTGTCACTGATGTTGACAGTGTGTTTTACAGGTGTTACTGATGTTGAGAATGTGTTTTACAGGTGTTACTGATGTTGACAGTGTGTTTTACAGGTGTCACTGATGTTGACAGTGTGTTTTACAGGTGTTACTGATGTTGAGAATGTGTTTTACAGGTGTTATTGATGTTGACAGTGTGTTTTACAGGTGTTACTGATGTTGACAGTGTGTTTTACAGGTGTTACTGATGTTGACATTGTGTTTTACAGGTGTTACTGATGTTGACAGTGTGTTTTACAGGTGTTACTGATGTTGAGAATGTGTTTTACAGGTGTTACTGATGTTGACATTGTGTTTTACAGGTGTTACTGATGTTGACAGTGTGTTTTACAGGTGTTACTGATGTTGAGAATGTGTTTTACAGGTGTTACTGATGTTGACATTGTGTTTTACAGGTGTCACTGATGTTGACAGTGTGTTTTACAGGTGTTACTGATGTTGACAGTGTGTTTTACAGGTGTTACTGATGTTGACAGTGTGTTTTACAGGTGTTGTTGACATTGTGTTTTACAGGTGTTACTGATGTTGAGAATGTGTTTTACAGGTGTTATTGATGTTGACAGTGTGTTTTACAGGTGTTACTGATGTTGACAGTGTTTTACAGGTGTTACTGATGTTGAGAATGTGTTTTACAGGTGTTACTGATGTTGAGAATGTGTTTTACAGGTGTTACTGATGTTGAGAATGTGTTTTACAGGTGTTACTGATGTTGACATCAGACCTGGACAGTGAGGAAGACAAGGACAAGGGATCCCTGGACGCCTTGTTAACGACCATCATCAAGGAACTGGATCTCACTGGAGAGGTAGGTCTTCAGCTTGCTTGAGTATACATTGTTATCTATAGTTAAAAGAACATTTCTGTGGGAATACAAATAGAAAGTGTTATTAAAGAATAATCTTCTCTATTGCCTTTGCTATTAAAGTGTTTTTTACTTGTTAACAGGATTTAGAGCAGGTTGCCTGCAGAAACCAATGCTACGAGGTCAAACTTGTCCTCCTCAGACTTCTTAGTGTGCTGTTGTCAAGAACAAAACTGGGAAATAAACCCTCAGGGGAGGTAATTCAGATAATTTAATTCCTCTTAGTTCTGATTTTCTTTGGAATCAATTTACTTAACAGAGTTGTTGTATTTTTCAGTCCTCTTCCTCGTTCATCAGCAATGCTACATCAACAGCTCTGATATCCAGTGGAGCCATTCCTTTCTGTCTTACTATCCTTAGGAACCTCCTGCCATTTTGGAAGCAGTATTCAGCAACAGAAGTTAGTATTGCATTTTAAAATGAAAAGATATATGCTTCTATTAGGCATGCACACTGATATGAAAGTAACCTTATGTACATGTGTTTAGACTTTATGAATTACATGTATTAGAAATATTGTGTAATGTTCTATTTTGTTACTCCATTTTGAACTTTAGGTTAGCTTTATGAGGAAGTAAAATTTCTTTACATTCTAGGAGGATGGAAGTTCAGTAACAGGACAATTACTGAAGCCCCACCCCACATCCCCACCCCCGGACATGTCCCCATTCTTCCTACGACAGTATGTCAAAGGTCATGCTAACGATGTATTTGAAGATTATCCACAAATGCTCACTGAAATGGTTCTCAGGCTTCCATATCAGGTTAGCAGATTTTTTTTAAATTTCTAAATTGATATTTGAAATATATCACATATCAATATAAAGCGAAAAGGTTTGCAGATTTCTTCACAGGTTTGACAAAATATATTTGGTGCATTTTTATTTCCATACCAGAATTTTTTACGACTTCACTGATCTTTTATGTTGACTTTCTGTTTAGCTAAAGAAGATTTCAGAGGGTGTCTCAAGTGTTCCATCTGCAGCCTTTGATAAAGTGTGGAACACAATTTTGTCCGAGGTAGGATTTCAAAATGTTTCTTGCATTTACTGTTAAAAATAATTTCATTTTCTTTGTAAATGTTCCTTAGATAAATTAGTATTAAATTGTTTATGTAAATTATTTTCAGTACATGATGACTCAGCAGACACCATACTTCAAACGCCAAGTTAGAAAGGTTTGTTGCTCAACCCAAACATGATAGATATATGCACATTTTATTTATATGATCAAAACACAGACCACTTTATGAAGGATAGTGAATGATTTATGTTATTGTTTGCCCTTGAAGCTGTTGCTGTTTATCAGTGGAACGAAGGAGAAATACCGACAGCTGAGAGACCTGCACGCTGTGGAGTCCCATCTCCAGACGGTAACAGAACTGTGTAAAGAGGGAGGGCTGGACGTCAGCAACGCAGAGGTCACACCCGCCCCCATTGTACTCAACTATGATACACTACTAAATATCGTAAGTTCCAAGTTTTAGTAATAATGTCACTAGTGATTCTATTTGATGATGCATGGTCATTATCTACATATATGTACTTGTGTAGGTTTGGGTTTTTGTGTGTTTGAGTTCAAAGACCAAGGGGAATTTTATATTTGGTCTCTTTATGTTTCTGTAAATTTAACCTTGGTCATAAACTTTAAAATATACCAGTTAAAAAATCCATTCATATTGAGCTGAAAGGTTGAAATAAAGCTTTTGACAAAATTATTTAAAGTTCAGATTAAATTTGATACAGTTGAACTTGGACATGCTTTGGGACATAGTGTTTCACTTAGATATTTTGTTTTTCTTCTATTATGACATACATAATAAGATATGTTTAAATTAAATCTTGTTTTTGTTCATGACAGTGTTTTCATTTAGATGCATGTACATTTCCTTTCCTCTTGACTTGTAGATTGAGCACCTGAAGTTCTGTAGTGACACAGCAGCTAGTAGACCCGTAAACTGGCAGCTGTACTGTCGAGATAACCAAAGTAAGTAACCTCTGCCATCATTCAGTGTATATAACAGGATAGTGACACAGCAGCTAGTAGACCCGTAAACTGGCAGCTGTACTGTCGAGATAACCAAAGTAAGTAAACTCTGTCATCATACAGTGTATATAACAGGATAAAAATCCTCTCCATTAGTTTAGATGAGTCTCAGTGAAGGACATACAATCAGTAACAGGAAACACTGACAGGAGGTGTGTCTTATTGAGCACTGACAGGAGGTGTGTCTTATTGAGCACTGACAGGAGGTGTGTCTTATTGAGCACTGACAGGAGGTGTGTCTTACTGTTGTAGATGTGATGATATTCCTGGTGAGGGCCAGTATCCTGCTGAATGAGGGTGTGGCCCCCACTCTTCTACAGCTGTTACAGAGTGCCCTGTGTGGAAGTAAATCTGAGGATGGGACAGATGGGGGAAAATCCAGCATCACAGGGTCTCCAGGCAAACCCAAAAAAGACAAGGACAAGGATAAGAATGATCAAGGTATTACATTTCACTCCTTGTACAGCATTTCAAAAGACAGCATAACTTGAAGACTGTTCTCTGTAGTGATAAACTGTGCTTTACAAAAATGTTAATCAGTTGATTAAGTCATATTCATTTATGATACCAATTCAGAGTATATGATGGTAACTGTATGTTATAGAATTAAAGGAGACCCATTGATCTTAAATTTGAATTACATTTACATATATTTGATCGTTAACAATGTAACAGATATGTCTTATTCATAATTAGAATAAGGTTTTAAGTCAATTGTATTGCAGATTCAGATGATGGTCAGAAACATGATGAAGCCCTCTGTCTGAGCCTGGTCCAGTTGCTGATGAAGATCCTGGACCGTGATCTTCTTGTGAAGTTTGTGCGGACTTTCCTTCTGGAGTCAAACTCCACCAGTATTCGCTGGCAGGCCCACAGTCTGCTACACAGCATTTACAAGAACTCCAGTCTGTCGGACCAGGAGAGGCTGTTGGATATGTTGTGGGACCTCTGGAAAGAACTGCCTCAGCATGGGCGGAAGGCATCTCAGTTTGTGGACCTACTGGGCTACTTCCTGTTGAAAACTCCACAGGCTTCTGAGAAAAAGGTAATAAACTAAAATGTTTTCTTTTCTCAGGCATTGGAATACTTTTCATTCTCTTTTTGTCCACATCTCTTTCTTTCCATTGATGAAATGTAAGTTTGTTGACTACTATTTTCACTCTCTTTCATACAAATTTTTCAGTTAAGTTTTATTTTGTTTTTCTCTAACAGACAAAGGAATACTTGGATAAGGCTGTAGCTGTTCTTAAGCAGGAGAATCAGGTGTTGTGCAATCACCCCAATGCGCAGATTTACAAGTAAGTTTTTTAATAGAAAAATGTCGAGTTTGGACATTTACATGCCCCCAGCCCATTAGCTTGCCTATATGTCAGTGATGTAAAGCTACATACATTTGTACAGTATATATTTGTACTACCAATATATGTATGTCCATATCTGTTTTTATGTTACGGTTTGATTGTTGTGATATTGTCATAGTTTTCACCTACAACCTACATGTATCAGTACATGTATTGTTTTACTAGGTGCAAATTCAGGGTTGGGGTGCTTGTGCCTCCTGAAAGGATTAAATCATAAGGGCTATTCCAGAAATAAATACATGGAGGGGTCGGGAGGCACCTTTTGTATGTACCAAGCACCCATAAAAAAAAAAATTAAAAATTACCCCATGACCCATCAATTTGATAAACTCATTTTACAATGACCCATCTAATTAAAAAAAAAACTAACCAGACCCACCACAAAAATATTTTTAAAAATGAAAACGGTACAAATCTCGCGAGGTTTTCGGGACAAACATTCTAGTCAGTGACGCGGTAATGCCTGTGCGACATTGTATCACAGTAATTCTAAAGAAACGATGTCAAATCAACAATCAAAGGCATCTTTGGCGGGAATGTTGGAAAGATTGGGAGTCCAAACGATGCTATTATCATGAAATGGGTATGGATATGTTTTTCCACGAATCGTTCGTCTTCTAATGGAGCCCGCGCCCGGAGGCCTCTATATCACCATCACACTGACTGATAAATATAACGCATCGGTACCCTCGTATAAATCAACTAAGGTTTGCCTATTTTTATTAGAAAACGGAATACCTATTGGTTTCAAAATATTCCCAAAATCGATGCACTGTAAACTGTAATAATCTACAGAACAGAGTTCGCCGCCATCACGTCCAAAGGGACCCTACTAAACGCGCCTCTAATTTGAAGAGTGTCGTAATGGAAAGTTATGCGCTGCAAAGAGCGACAACTCGAATAGTTCTATGTTATTTCCGATTTTGAAAGCAGCATTTCGAAAGCACGTTTTCAATTTTCCCTCCGACGTTTTGTAATCAACACGACAAGAGCGACAATAAAAATATTCTGAAAACTCAACACCCACGTGGCACAAAATAGAACAATAGAAACTACCCACTACCCATAATAAATATTTTTGTATCAGTCCAACCACGGACCAAATAAAATATGAAAAAATACGACCACCCACACAAAAAAATATCATTTGCCGCCCGACCCCCCCATTTGATCATTTCTGGAACAGCCCTAATTGAAGATCAACATGTGTTACTGTTTCATTTTATAGTTAAATGGTTAATTAGTGCAGTTTACCACATGAAGATATTCTCATCTGCTAAAAAGAATCTTGATCATTCTCCCCAGATTTTTGATTGGCATATATTACTAATAAAGAGCAAGCAGAATGAAATTTTATATATTACTAATAAAGAGCAAGCAGAATGAAATTTTATATATTGCTAATAAAGAGCAAGCAGAATGAAATTTTTGAAAGTTTCAGTTTACTTGAGGATTGAATGACCATTAGCATATACAACTGAAAGTGTTACTTCAAGTTTTACAAATATGAAAACAAATGTTTCAGTATGCTGCAAGGCCTTGTGGATTTTGATGGATATTATCTGGAGAGTGATCCCTGCCTTGTATGCAACAACCCAGAAGTCCCGTATGCTGTAAGTACTTGATCAACCTCTGCTAGTTCAGGGTAACTGACCATTCCGTAATCCATGCTCACCTGTCGTCATTTTTATACGCCCGTCAAAGACGGGACGTATTATGGTATGGCGTCGTCCATCTGTCTGTCTGGACCTTGTGGGCAGGATACAGACTGAACCATAATCCCTAGGACTTTACAACTTGG
Organism: Ostrea edulis; assembly: GCF_947568905.1. Taxonomy (NCBI): domain Eukaryota; kingdom Metazoa; phylum Mollusca; class Bivalvia; order Ostreida; family Ostreidae; genus Ostrea; species Ostrea edulis. Next base: position 30,086,534 of record NC_079165.1, on the reverse strand, counting down.
TACATTTGATCACCATGATGAGAGGAAGATGCCTATTGTTTTTCAAGGTCAAAGGTCAAGGTCGTAGTATCACTTATTAGGAAAACCTTGTGGGCAGGATACAAACTGAACCGTAAGCTCCAGGATATTATAACTTGGTATATTTGATCACCATGATGAGAGGAAGATGCCTATTGTTTTTCAAGGTCAAAAGTCAAGGTCGTAGTATCACTTTTAAGGAAAACCTTGTGGGATGGATACAAACCGAACCGTAAGCTCCAGGATATTATAACTTAGTATATTTGATCATCATGATGAGAGGAAGGTGCCTATTGTTTTTCAAGGTCAAGGTCGTAGTATCACTTATTAGGAAAACCTTGTGGGCTGGATACAAACCGAACCGTTAGCATATTTATGAAGTAGCGCATTCTAAGGCTATCCCTCTTTATATCTTGATATCCATTTCTACAAGCATAATAATGAATTAGCTCACAGAGGACAGTGCTAACTTCACTAAAATATGAATCCCACTAAAATATGTTTTCCTTGAGCAAAACTACGGGCGTATTATGCCACGTTGGCGTTGCTCTTGTTTTAAAAGTCGTTCATGATGAATTGTAATGAATGTTGCAGTTTTATTGAAACTACATGACTGAATATTGCATTCATGATACATCGACCATTCATGTAGAAAATTTTCAGTTTTTTTCCAATTTAGAATTACTCAGAGGTTCGGGCTGTTTGATTAATATTGAAAATGCAGAGGATTTTAAAATCTCCTGTAGTTTTGAACACATTACAAACATTGTGTGCATTAGTGAAATGAGCAATGATGTGTCTTTTAAAATTTAGACTCCATTAGGTTCAAAATTGCTATTTAGATAAAAAGGAATAACTTTCTTCATACAAAAAGACTGTTGTATCAGAAAACTGGCATGCAATATTTATGCATACTTATAAATTAACAGTTTCTAAATTTATTTCTGAAGGCTATAGAATTGATAATTATAAGGTACATGTGAAAATGTTAAGATTGCTAATGTATCTGCCTGTGAAACTACATGTATAATCTGTGTATCGAGACATGTTTGTATCTTTGCCACCATGATTATTCTGTATGCATTGATTTAAGCTTTCAGAATTTTGATGCCCCCATAATCCTAGATTCTTTTGAATGCTTAGTGCTAGGGTTTTCATATTTCACTTGTGTATTCCTTGTGACAAAACCTTTCTTTGGATACCAAAATGTTTGACCTCATGACCTTCAACTTGGAGTTTAACTTATTTTTGAAAAAAAAACTTTTAACCTAGGCCATAACCTTTGAATGCTTAGTGGTAGTGCTTTCATATTTCACGTGTATTCCTTGTGACCTGACCTTTCTTTTGGTATATGTGCCAGGATTACCTTGCTTCCATACAGGGCATCAGTGTTTCACAAACACATCTTGTTTCAATAGCTTATGTGATTGTTAAGGTCTAGTGGTATCTGGTTTTAAAAGTGATGGGATTTTGTGTTACAGAATTTGAAGCTGTCCTCCATTAAAGTAGACTCTAAGTTCACCACCACAACACAGATAGTGAAGCTGGTGGGTAGCCACACCATCTCTAAGATCACCCTGAGAATCAGTGACTTGAAGAGAACCAAGATGGTTAGAGTTTTGAACATCTACTACAACAACAGAACGGTGCAGGCAGTGGTGGAGCTTAAAAACAAGTAAGTTCAGAAATTTGAATGTTAAATTTTGTATCCGTTTCTTTTTAAAAGGATAGTTCAACTGTTTTAAAGTGGGACAACATCTTTTAGTAATAAGAAATAAGATAGATGTATTTTGGTAAAGTATTTAAAGAAACCTTGGTCTTGCTGTAACTGTCACTATGTGTTCATTATGTGTGTTGTGTTGTAACTGTATGTGTTAGTTACGTATGTGTTGTAACTGTAGAGGTGTTATACAGAGTTGATATAGAGGTGTTATAAAGAGTTAATATGACTACTATTTTTCAGACCTGGACTTTGGCACAAGGCGAGAAAAATGACCTTGTCCACAGGTCAGACAGATGTTAAGGTGGAATTCCCAATCCCCATTGTGGCCTGTAATCTGATGATAGAGTATGCAGATTTCTATGATAACCTGCAGGCCACGGCTGAGACTCTTCAGTGTCCCCGCTGTAGTGCCTCAGTCCCCGCCAACCCTGGAGTCTGTGGCAACTGTGGGGAAAATGTGTTTCAGTGTCACAAATGCAGGTAAAGGCTTAGTGGTTGTGCACAAAGTTATACATTGAAAACAAAGGACTCAAAAAGAAATTACTGGTAAATGTTTGTATAATTTGTTTTCAACAGAGCAATAAACTATGATGAGAAAGATCCATTCCTCTGCAATGCTTGTGGATTCTGTAAATATGCCAAGTTTGATGTCACCTTGACTGCCAAACCTTGCTGTGCTGTTGATCCTATTGAAAATGAAGAGGACAGAAAGAAAGTTGGTATCATAAGAGATCAGAATTTCAACTTTGCTAGACACAGTTGGAATATGAATGAATATTAAATGGTCTTTCATATTTTAGGCAATTGGAACCATTAACACTCTTCTAGAAAAAGCTGACAGAATATACAGAAATCTTCAGCAGCACAGGCCTCAACTAGAAAAGTTGTTGATTCAAGTCAAGGAACATGGATGTGAAAGGGTGAGAAAATGTCCACAATTTTTACTCAGTGGTAATAAGGCATATTATGGCATAAATATTACTAGCTTGAAATTTATTAAGATTATCATAGACACTAAAAGCTAAAGGTGTTGTCTGTTTAGGAGGAGGGAGTTGGTGCCTCTGGTGCAAACAGTGCAGGTGTACCTGGCAGCAGTGTCAACAAGTCCATACAACAGCTGGCTCTCAAGTACTGCAATGAGTGTAAATCATCTTTTGATGAACTCAGCAAGATCATTCAGGTGAGCAAAAGATAAAACTGTGTGGGAATTTCACTACCGAATTCTTAAAGAGGTGGATCCTGCGACTACCGTCTTTAATAATCCACACTCAAATATCACCTGAATTTAAACATCGTATGAGAGTATCCAATATGAATGATGCATTTTAAAATTGTTTTCAATATTTCTGTGAGCAGAAAGTAATGGCCAGTCGTAAGGAGTTGGTGGAATATGATTGTCAACAACAGGAAGCAGTGGCAGCTGCCAGCCGAGTGTCACCTGTGACAAGTCCTCGTGATGTCATAGAATCACCCCTGAAGGCTCGTAAAGTTCCCAGTTGCGTCAAGCCCCAAGGATCAGGAAGGTGAAGTCGCACCTTCTATTGTGGTTTCATCAAATTTTATAGGCATAAAATAAGTACAGTTTTACACGGAGAGGTGCTCTTTATACTTCCTTCATGAGCAAATGTATGTCATTTAGCACTTCATTTCATATGGCACAACTGCGGAAATTTGCATTCAGCAAAAAATTATGAAACTACAGTATCTCAATGTATTTACTCATGTCCAATGTGTTCAGTTTGTCCTGTCGTGATATTAGTTTGTATAAATCATGAATCTTTGTGATATTGAACAGTGCTAGAACCAGTACCTGCTATGGATGTGCCAGTGCAGCAGTAGAGCATTGCATCACCTTACTGAGGGCCCTGGTCACCAACACTAACCTGAGACAAATACTGTGTAGTCAGGTAAGCACACAAGGAATAGTAGTTTACAAATTTCTTTTTCTTGATGTATAACTTTGTTATGAAAGGGAGTTTTGTGCAAAAAAGACTGATATTTTCAGTCCATTAAACAATGACATGTTCTATTTTCATTACAAAGGGCATGATTAAGGAGCTGATAGACTTCAACCTGAGACATGGCACATTACAAGTCAGAATAGCTGTACTGTCTCTGTTGTGTATGTTGACTAAAGATAACCGTAAAGGAACGGAGGAAATGAACAACTTGATAATGACTAGGATAGCTGGGGCACTAAAGGGGCACCTGTCAAACCCAGATCTGGTAGGGAGAAAAAAATTCAAACATGACAAAAATTGAATCAAAATTATTTTTTTTAAAAACGACAACAAATGATAGTGATAGCAAAGGTTTCTGCATTTAATGAATTAGTGTTCTTCATGAAAATATGAATATTATTATTTCACTGTTTATGAATTACATTGTGTTTAACTTGTTCAGGGTTCTTCGGTGAGACATGAAATTATGCTGTTGGCCACGTCCCTGGAACAAGAAGACAGTTGTTGGGAACAGAGAGTCAGATGTGGTAGGTATAAAACACTGATAGGCAACACTGCATTCCTCCAGTATATTATTGTACAGTGTATATGTTAGGTAGCCAAGGGAAGACTGTATTTATAGTGAGTGAAAAGCTTAAAAGTACACAAGGACAGTGTATTGTTTTATCTTTTAGCCTCGCATGCTGCAGAGGTAGAAAGTAGTAATATGGGGTAGTATATCAGTTAGGGTATCAAAAGGTTGAAGGTCAAAGTTCCCTTTAGTTGAAAATGTTATGTACATGTTTAAGACAATTGTGGGATTTGAATTTTAGAACTTCAGATGGAAATAGTAAAGGAACAAAGAAGGAGTTCTATTTGTGTTTGGGTCAAAAGGTCAAACCAAGGTCATAGATATAAAGTAAATGATTTAAAGAGCATTTAATTAATTTCTGATTTGCAGAGATACCCTGTAAGTGATTAAAACAAACAACCATATCAGTGCATGAACTGAACATTTGGTGATACATGTATATTTTACTCTCCAGTCATGAGGTTGTTCCTGATGGGAATGCAGATGAAGCAACCAGTTATAATGGACACCATAACATTACCTTGTCTGAGAATTCTACAGCAACTGGTCAAACCAGATGGAGGGGCTTCAAAGAAGGTGAGATAATAAAATTATTAAAGTAATGAAGTAGAATAAGCATTACAGAATGATTTTCATAGCCCTCCTGTTCCTTCTGTACTGAGACTGAATTTGTTACCCAATTTCATTTTTACACGTGATTTCTGTGACTGTCATGTGATTTCTGTGACTGTCATTGAATTATGTGATTTTCATGTGATTATTGTGATTGTCATGTGAATTTTGTGACTGTCATGTGAATTTTGTGACTGTCATTTGATTTCTATGACTGTCATGTGATTTCTGTGACTGTCATTGAATTATGTGACTGTCATGTGAATTCTGTGACTGATATTGTGGATTCCTTATTTTTTTGCGAGTTCTGGATATCATGAAATGACACGTAGACATCAGATCACGAGAACATGAATTTGCGAGTGGTCCATTGATCAAGAGTTTTACATGTATTTCAGCAATATAAAAATGAAAGCAAGTAAAAAAAAATTCCACGAGTAGTGCTTCTTTGAATCTGACTAATTTATGTGAAAATTAATTCCTCACATATATTTAGGAATATACGGTATGTGATTTCTGTGACTGATATTTGATGTTCATTGAATTCTGTAACTATCATATAATTCCTGTGACTGTCGTGTGATTTATTTGATTGTTATGTATTTTATTTGATATCTGTAAACTGTCGTGTGAATTCAGGACAAGCAGGCCCAGGATGTTGCAGTGCCTCTGAAGTACATGTCAGCTGATCTCCATGTGAACAGTAAGGCCTGGCTGTCAGGGGACGCCAAGCACTCATTCCAGACCTGGCAAAAAAGATTGCCTAGAAGAGGTGAGTCATGCTTATGTTTATATTGCTTGTAATATTGTACTGATAAGCTGTGAAGCTTAAAGTAAGAAAGAACTTGAACTTGAGTCAATGTGGAGTAGTTATTAAATGTCACAAGGTAAATTACCAGAAACTTTAAAATCAGTTTTTCAAAATTAGAATTTGATTTGATTTTTTTCAACACACAGAACTTACTTTTTAATTGTTGTTGTCCATGAGGCCACTTGGTATATGGTAATAGATATGGAATTATCACAAAGAATCAGAAATGATGACCTAGGAAATTAATCTCACAATTTATAATGCATGTTAAATTTTGTGTTTGTGATTGGGAATGTAATGATACAGTTGAAATGTATCATGATATAATGTAATACATTATGTCCATATCACAATACAGATTGAGATATATTGTAACAGATAGTAGAAATTTAATCAATTCTTTTACCATCAATCAGCTCAGAATGTGATCGATATTTAAAATTGCACTGCATGATTAATAAAAAAAATTTAAAAGACATGCTTTATTATATCAACTTTTATTAGACTTTCACATAGTCGTAAAATGACTGTTTATTAAACGTAAACAAAAAAGTAACACCTAAATGGAGAGATTACTCTCCAATGATTCTGCTGCCATCTTTTTGTAAAAACTGTTGTAAGGGGTTGTATAAATGCTTTATTTTTCACACACATCTCAAACTAATAATGGAACCAACATGACTAATAATTTTATATCAGCGAGAAACGATATGACAACATACAAGAAAAAACAGTACTTTTATTTTGTTTTGCGATAAATAATATTTCATGTATCAATATCTTGTTACACCCCTCCCTATTTGTGATCCAACAGGAATGGCAGAATCTGGTGAAAGTAAATCTGACAAGAAAGAAGCGAGGAAAGAAGTGAGAGCTCTGTTCTTGATGGAGAAGTATGGTAAGAGGTGGAGAGAGAGGATGTGGAAGACTCCACCTATCCACCTAAAGCTGACACAGACCACCTGGCTCCAACAAGCCATGTTTACACCATCCTCTAGATCTGCCCGACAGACAGCCTGTAGCATTATTGAGTCCATCTCTCAGATACCATCACGTAAAAAGGAGATCATTGACATGCTTACCAAGTGAGAAGCCATTTGCAAAACAAACCTTTTATTTCAATCGGCAATTTTGTTACAATGTAATACAGTTTTAAAATTCTCACGTTATTGCCACTCGATTCAATACAGTTTTAAAATTCTCACGTTATTGCCACTCAATTCATCACCATTTCTGCTTTACCACCTTGTTTTGTACAGAACATTTTTCCTGCTATATAAATCTCCCGTTACAATACCATAATCACGTACCACTATCTGTCACCCTGTTTTGAAAGTGTGCATCCATGTCAGGTGTCTTAATATACCACAAAAGGCATGTGATTAGTGAAGCTGTTAATTATTCACCTTAGATCACTGATGAATTGCCATCTGTAGGTCTAATAGTCCAGGTAATTTTAGAAACTTAAAAGGAGATCATTGTTTAATAGGGATCAATGTTGTTTTCCGTAAGCAAGAAATTTTAACATCCATTTATACAACATCACAAAAGTAAGTGCTTGGAATTTCAGACAAAACAATTGAATGTGTGCATATTCATTGAATTGAACAAAATATGCATGGAGCTATTTTGACTTCTGTGAAAGTCAGAATGAGGAGGGCCTCAAGAAGTATCTACATTCTCTTTCATAAGACTTTCATTTCGACACTGTTGTGAGAAAATAAAAAATAGTTGAAAGAAGTGTTTTATATGAATCATACTGGTGATATATTTCATTCAATAGCGGATGCAGTTTATTGTGGAACAAAATACTTTACCTGTGATAAATATGCATATTATGAATGTATTTTAAGGTGTTCAATAAATGAACAGCAAATAAACATAGAATGTGTATGATCAGACTATCTATTGATAACCTCTACATTCAATTTATCGCCTAATTCATTATTCTGCCACATCTTCCAAAACACAAAAGGCAGTGGTTTAACGAGAATTAACTGTACAATGAATAGGTCATAAATTGTTATGTTACTGAAATAACTAAGTCTTGCAGATTGCAAACATAACTTCATAAGATTCATGTAGCCAAGAGGTCATCATTATAACATTGTCTGACTGTAGATGTCTGGATGAAATCTGTAATTATAACATTGTCTGACTGTAGATGTCTGGATGAGATCTGTAATTATAACATTGTCTGACTGTAGATGTCTGGATGAAATCTGTAATTATAACATTGTCTGACTGTAGATGTCTGGATGAAATCTGTAAGAGTGGGGAATGTGCCACCGAGTTCTTGTCTCTGTTCAAGAGGATGATCAGTCAGTCCCACTGGAAGTGCTACCTGTCAATCAAAGGTGTTCTGCTGCATCTAGGAGACTTAATCACTAAGGTTTGTTCAAGAAATAAAGGAAAGATGTACATCGTCATAATGGTTGACTTCGTTTTTAAATATGAATATCAGCAATATTTGTTAATTCCTTTCAGTTTTAAAGCAATACTAGCTGTCATTTTAGTGTCAAATTTTTTTTTGCAAAATTGTGATTTACTATTTCAATGACAAAAAAAATAAGGTTTATGAACATTTGTTATTAATATTTGTGTTAGAAAACCTATCCAGAGGCTCTGAATAAAGCAAAATTACATTATTGTCTCCCTGTACAAAAAATTATTTCTATATAATGATATGTATTCAATAAAACCAATATCTTTATATTGATAAAATCTCAAACTTAGTTTTACTGTTATCAATGCCTATAGTTAAAGTTCCATACAAAACTATCATAATAGCACATTTTTACAACAAAATAAAATTTTCAGATTTAGAGCTGATGTAACTTAAATTGCCTAGCTGAGTAGCTCAATGGGTTAGCACATCAACTGCGTAACTGTAGATCGTGGGATAGAGTTCAGTAGGAGGGGTTTCAATTTTTTAGATTACCCTCTACTTAAACTGCATTTTTTGACCAAATAGAGGAAATTTGAAAGTTTTGAATTTCAAAATATTGTACATATCCTCCACTTTTAATCCACATCAATTTTCTTTGGTGAAGCATTCCTCCTTAATTTGGGGTTTTATAGTAAACTGTAATTTCCTACTTTTGGCTTGATTTCTGATGGTTGGATTGTTTTTACACAGGAAGTAGAACAGCTGCAGTATTTGGAGGAGACTACTCTCAGTTCTGATCTGGCACAAGGATTCGCTCTGAAAGCTCTTACAGGTAATTTAACTAAAATTCTATGCAGCACATGAAGTCAAGATGGGATTACATTTTAAGTGTTGGTTTATAGACATTTGAAATTGTGTGGTGACAGTGTTTTGACCATCTTTGATATAAATCTTTAGTTGGAAGGCCTGGGCAAATCATATTTCAGACTTTACCTTTGATTTATCTTAATGGAGAAGAAAATGATGCATGAATATATAAATATAGTTTTTCCTATTCAATTTCTTTACATTCAGATATACATGTACTATCATATGTTGTAGATGATCTTTACAACATCTCATTCTGTAATCAGTGGGATACAATGTAGTATGAAATATGGTTATATATATATATTCTGACTTAGATCCGACACTTTTAGAAAGAAGGGTGGGGTTTCGTGCTTTTATATATATATATGTGTGTGTATATATATAGACACACACACACACTGTACATGTCCCATGTGTACCTTTGTGTCTCTATTATGTGTCTTTTATCAGCCTAGAAATAAAACAAAGATTATGATTATTGCATGAACTGAACATAACCATGCATAAACACACTAATTTGAGTTAAACTTGTCGTTTTGAACCACTTCTACATTCATTTATTCTTATTTGACAAAAGTGTTCTTATTTTATTGGTTTGCAAATGTTCATCAAATCATCCATTTCAGAGTTGATTTCACTGTTTGTGGAACAAGAGGTAATCAAGCATTACTACAAAAACAAGTTGGTGGGTTATGTATTAAATGGCTACCTGTCCTTGAGGAAGCTGGTGGTACAGAGAACAAAGCTGATAGATGACACCCAGGACAAACTACTGGAACTACTGGAGGAGCTCACCACAGGTAGACAACATACATACAAAATGTGTAGCGAGATCTGTTTTAAGTATCGGACATGTGCCTCATAGATTTTTATATGGAAAAATATCAGACAGTTTGAGGCCTGTTAGGGCTAAAAAGTGTCTGATATTTTTTTTCATGCAGAACTGTTTGAGGCTTATGTCATACTTAAAAACATTGCCCTTTAAATTTCGCGTGTTGATTTACCGGAGACAGTCTGATTTTGAAGGATATTGGTATTGAGGCAGTCTGATATTACGATTAATATCAGACTACTGACTAATATCGGACAGCCAAAGGTAAATACTGCTATGTTTTTAAAATAGATATCAACAGATTTTCTGAAAAATCAACAAAATCTTGTCTTGCCAAAATCTGTAGTTGTGTACATTTACATGTAGGTACGGAGTCAGAAACTAAGGAGTTCATGCAGGTGTGTGTGAAGACGGTGAAGAAGTACCCCGATGATGACTACAGGTCACCAGTCTTCATCTTCGAGAGGCTGTGCAGCATCATATTCCCAGTAAGAGATATTCTGAAATTAGTTAGCATTCAGTGAAGAACATATTGTTGAAAGAGTTAAAATAGGATATTTAAAAAGCCCCATTCTGAATGTAATGCTGTTTTACAGGAGGAGAATGATGTAGGAGAATTTTTAATGATTCTTGAGAAAGATCCCCAACAGGAAGATTTCCTGCAGGGGAGGATGCTGGGAAATCCTTACAGCTCGAATGAACCTGGACTTGGACCACTGATGAGAGATGTCAAAAACAAGATTTGCCAGGGCATGTATTTATAGATAAAGAAAAAGAAAGAAATTGCTTTAAACCAAATTTTCGATAGAGTCACCATCAGTGCTTAGGAGACGGATAAGAATCATTCTGACAGCCATTCTGCTGTCTGGGTTAAGATGCACTTTCTTTTATTTCACTGTCTAGATGAAACTTCATGAGAGTAATCGAAACAGATTGCAACATCTGATGAGTTTAAGGTCAAATACAAAGTCAAGGTAGATGACACAAATCCTTACAACCCTTGAGTAATGAATACTTCCTTACATATACAGTGATATCTGTCTTTATTCACAGATTGTGAGTTGGTGGCATTGCTGGAGGATGACACTGGGATGGAGGTAAGGATATTAATGTTTACTGTCACAGAAAAAGACAAACCTAATTAAGTTTGTGGGTGATTCTTCATGATAGAGACATTTATATTGTAGTTGCTGGTGAACAAGAAGATTATTAGTTTAGACTTACCAGTCAATGAGGTTTATAAGAAGATCTGGGCCCCAGAACATGGTGAAGGTGAACCGATGCCCATCATCTACAGAATGAGGGGGCTACTAGGGGATGCCACCGAAGATATGGTCAACTCACTCGATTCCAGCTCAGGTACATTCTTATTTAAGAGTAAAATGATTTAGAATTATGATGAGGAGCTAATCCTCTTCAACAAAATTAGATACATGTAATTGACTAGTCATGTTGTATGAAGGTTACATTTTGGTATCATTCATTTGCTTTGCTGATGAGTTCTGTGTATTGAAATGTATGACACTCACATGTATATACAGAGGAGGATGTTGATAAGGAGGAAGTGTACAAAATGGCTGCAGTGCTGGCTGAAGGAGATGGTCTCAAAGTCATGCTGACACGGTACAATATTGTCATTTACATGTATATCAAACACAAATAGTGTTGTCATATCAATCTAAAAGACTTTCTTATTGTTTCATGTCCCCTTGACTATAGATAGTGTGTGTTTCTTTCCCACAGATTGGCCACCATTAAAGACCTGGTCCTGGGAAGGCAGTTGATGACTGTGCTTCTGAAGTTGTTCAGATTTGTGGTGAATGTGAAGGCTTGTAGACAGGAGCTTATAAAGACAGAAATGAATACTGTTAACATCATGCTGGGGGCCCTGAATCTGGCCCTCTGGGCAGAACAGGAGAGTGGGACCAGCACCAAGGGCCAGACCATCACCGAGCAGATCCTACAGATTATGGAGGTTATCCTGCTGGAAGCCAGCAGTCAGGACCCCGAGATATACACAGTAAGGGAAAATGACTTATCTAAATGAGGATTCTAAAAATTATTTCCATTTAACACGGAATGTTGCAGTTGATGTTTTATTCTGTGGTAAAGATTGTGTACACTGTATGTTATCATCAAACTAGCGGAGAGAAACTCACTTGCTGTCTTAATTTATTTAATGTTACTGTTATTTAGATACATTTACTCTTTTATCAAACAACATTTCTTCCATTTACAGAAGTTTTCCAAACTTTGTGGCAATAAGGATCAGTTGTTGATGCTGTTGGACAGAATAAACAGTCCATTTGTGAGATCCAACCCCAGCGTTCTTCAGGGGCTGATGAGACTGATACCATTCCTAGCATTTGGGGAGGAGGACAAAATGCTGGTGCTTCTCAACCACTTCAAACCCTATCTGGATTTTACTAAGTAAGGGCATCTACATGTATGATTTCATGAAATCTATGGCAACCTTTAATAATTTTGGTATGTTTGAGGGGTTTTTCTTGAGTATCCCAGATTTTTTAGCTTTGCCCTGAATATTGATCATATCTATTCAGTAACTCTTAATTGCATTTCAGATTTGATTTGGAACATACCCAAGATGAAACTTTACATTTAGACTGTTTCTGCGAGGTTGCTTGTGGAATAGAGGTAAGCTGGGTTATTTTACAGACACACAGATTATACATTGTTCCTAACGAGAAAGATACTCTTGTTCCATCTTCAGTCTGTCTCTCTCAGTCCATCTGGCTGTTAGTTTGTACTAGAACTTTTTTCATGATAAATTTCAAATATCTTTTAGCTGAAACTGAGGATATTCATACATGTAAAGATTAAAACATAAAAACGATTTTTTGTTTTGTTCAATGATAAAGCTCTTGAGGCTTGGCCTTGGAAACTTGTGCCATTAGGACAGTTCTGATTTCAGATGATGAAACATCAAGCCATCCCCTCTTGATGTCGAAAATAGATTAGTAGTGTTTCTGATTCTCGGCTATATTTTCTTAGTATAATGGGTAGATTTATAGGAAATTGTCATATCTTCTGATCCCTTATATCTGTATGATTTGTTGCAGAGTAATGCTAATGGCATAAGGTTGAAGAATATGATAGCAGAACATGGCATAACCAAGATGGCAGTGGATTATATATTGCTGAATTCCCCGAAAGTGAAAACCCTTCTACCGTAAGTGGAACAGAAATACATAGTACACTATTCATCACTATTCTTGCATGACTCTTTCTGGTTAAAGCTATTGGAAGTACTGTATAAGCAGAATTTTTAGTGAGGATTTAATTTTGGCATTACTAGCGAGAGTGATGAGATCACTAAAATTGAATATCACTAACAATGTATTCTATATCGGAGATTATAGTTATCTTTCCTGGAATTATAAAATCGCTGACATTGGCTTTCGCTATTTATATATACCCATTTCTACTGGAAAATTGCTATATTTTTGTCTCGCTATACGGTATTTTGGATTCCTCGACCATGCTAGAGTTGAAATGTGTAAGGATAATAAAATATGTATTTGAAGAAAACTGATTGAGTTGATTTTTTTCTTTGTGTGATAACAGAACTGATGCAGAGAACTGGAAGGATTTTATACAGAAACCAGCCCTGAGTTATGTCCTCCGACTTCTTACTGGGATCAGCCAGGGACACCCTCCTACCCAGCTCCTGATCGGATCGGAGTGTATTCCTGTCCTACACAAACTGGAGCAGGCCTCCTCAGATCAACATATAGGGACAATGGCTGAGAATTTACTGGAAGCCCTCCGGCAGAATGAGGAGGTGTCTCTTAAGGTACCAGTCTTAGATCACCTACACAGTAACACAGGTGGAATTATTTGAGGGGAGGGAGCCTTTTTCCAGCTTGGAAAAACAAATTATGTATCCTGGCAAATTTTTGCCCCAATTTCATCCTCACCCAGTATGGTTGAATTCAAAATTTGGGAATTTCAATTAATTCATTATCCTAAAGTAGTAATTGGTTTGGCATAAAGAACTAAGTGCAATGGTTATAAAAATCTGCCCTAAAAATACTAGAAGTCACTATGAAAGAAATTTTATGAGCACAATGAATTAATATTATAAATATACATATCTTAGTTTAGTGCTTATATTGAATTATGATATAATCATGAATTATTTCTGGAATTTTCCAAAATATGCACAATATGCTTATTTTTAGATAAGATTGGCTTTGAAAATGGAAGGTCCCTATCATATCACCATATTGTTATCTGTGCTGTTTTATATATTCTTCTTCATAACTGATAGTAAATTCATAGAGGTCATATTAGATATTCAAAATCCATTGACAAAACCCTTTAAGGAAAAAAAAAATGAAAACCCATCATTTTTATGATGTCAGAAGTCGATAACAGGTATGCTATATTGATCTCTTTGCTATGCAACTATACCCAGAGTCTTCAGACCACTTTGTATTTTTTCAAGGGTGAAGAATGACAACAACTGAACTAATTTCATTGAAATGGTTTAATGTTTCTTAATGCTTCTAGGTGAAAAAAGGACAGTGTGAAATTTTTCAGACATACATTACATTCAGTTGTGTAGGTTATAATGTTTTTGACCTGTCCATCAGTCAGTCCCTTTCTTGTCAGCACAACTCCTCTGAGACCAATCAACAGATTTTCGTGAAACTTTGTAGTTAATAAGGACACACTGTGTTAATGTGCGTATTCTCAGGAAATTCTGATTCAGTAATTTTTTGGGGAGTTATGCCCCATTTGAACTTAGAATTTTGAGCCCATTTGTCCTGTTCTTGTCAGTGCAACTTCTCTGAGACTTCTCAACAGAATTTCATGAAACTTTGTAGTTAATAAGGACACACTGTGTAGATGTGCATATTTCCTGGAATTTCTAATTCAATAATTTTTCTGGGAGTTATGCCCCTTTTGAACATTGAATTTTGAACCCATGTGTCCTGTTCTTGCAGGAGTGCATAGCATTCGCGTTGTCAAGCAATGCTGGAGTATGTGAGCTTGCTCATGCTTTCTTTTTACTTAGAGAAAATAATTAATTTTTTTATTATGATTTCCGACTGATTGCCCATCAGTAATGCATAGCATCACCATTCATTATGTGAGGCATTAACAAGCAGTGTCGGAGCGTGGAGTATGTGAGCTTGCTCACTTTTTTTTTTATTATTTAGAGATTTGATTGTACCAAAAATATTGGCAAATGTGCATGTACAATATTAATCTTGAAGAAATCTACTTAGAAATATAAAATAATCTCATCTTTGTAGATTGAAGACTTTAGACAGCAAACAAAAGCAGAAAAGAAAAGATTGGCGATGGCTAAGAGAAAGAAACAGCTTGGAGCTTTAGGAATGAAGGTAAAACGGCAGCTACATTGTATGTGATACCTTGTGTAAGGTACAAAAATTTGTACATTGATACAGATGACTTGATTTACACTGTATTATTGTGTATTCTCAGACCAATGAAAAGGGGCAGGTTACTGTGGAGAGTTCAGTACTGAAGCAAATCGAGGACCTGAAGGAGGAGACAGGTTTAACCTGCTGTATCTGTAGAGAAGGATATCGCTATCAACCGCAAAAGGTAAGGAAAAATGTTAGAAAAGGGAAAATATATTGATGTATGCTTTGGTTGTGTTTTGTAAAGAAAATGTCGAGATGATTGACATATTGATTATTTGGTGTGTTTGCTGTTTGCAGGTTCTGTCTATTTACACATTTTCTAAGAGAGTGTACCTGGATGATTTTGAGAACAAACCCCGGAAGTCTGTTGGTTACTCTACTGTGTCTCACTTCAATGTAATCCACGTAGACTGTCACACTGCTGCTGTCAGGTAGGCAGATCTCAATGTAATCCACGTAGATTGTCACACTGCTGCTGTCAGGTAGGCAGATCTCAATGTAATCCACGTAGACTGTCACACTGCTACTGTCAGGTAGGCAGATCTCAATGTAATCCACGTAGACTGTCACACTGCTGCTGTCAGGTAGGCAGATCTCAATGTAATCCACGTAGACTGTCACACTGCTGCTGTCAGGTAGGCAGATCATGTAATCCACGTAGACTGTCACACTGCTGCTGTCAGGTAGGCAGATCTCAATGTAATCCACGTAGACTGTCACACTGCTGCTGTCAGGTAGGCAGATCTCAATGTAATCCACGTAGACTGTCACACTGCTGCTGTCAGGTAGGCAGATCTCAATGTAATCCATGTAGACTGTCACACTGCTGCTGTCAGGTAGGCAGATCTCAATGTAATCCACATAGATTGTCACACTGCTGCTGTCAGGTAGGCAGATCTCAATGTAATCCACGTAGATTGTCACACTGCTGCTGTCAGGTAGGCAGATCTCAATGTAATCCACATAGATTGTCACACTGCTGCTGTCAGGTAGGCAGATCTCAATGTAATCCACGTAGACTGTCACACTGCTGCTGTCAGGTAGGCAGATCTCAATGTAATCCACGTAGACTGTCACACTGCTGCTGTCAGGTAGGCAGATCTCAATGTAATCCACGTAGACTGTCACACTGCTGCTGTCAGGTAGGCAGATCTCAATGTAATCCATGTAGACTGTCACACTGCTGCTGTCAGGTAGGCAGATCTCAATGTAATCCACATAGATTGTCACACTGCTGCTGTCAGGTAGGCAGATCTCAATGTAATCCACGTAGATTGTCACACTGCTGCTGTCAGGTAGGCAGATCGCAATGTAATCCACATAGATTGTCACACTGCTGCTGTCAGGTAGGCAGATCTCATCAAACAACCTCCAATCCATTGTTTATGGATAATTTTTTGTTGTTTCACATGGATTATAATGAGATTTTTTACTGGCTTTAAATTTTTTGTTATATCTTCATTTTATAGACATGCCAGGGGAAGAGAAGAATGGGAAAGTGCGGCTCTTCAGAATGCCAACACAAAGTGTAATGGTTTGTTACCACTGTGGGGGCCTCATGTTCAGGAATCAGCATTTGCTACCTGCCTGGCAAGGTATAGTGTATTGAACTACATGTGTAACAAAAACAGGAGTCCTGTTTTTATGCCCTTGTATTTGGATATTCAGGAGCATATAGTTTTGGGTCTGTCCATCTGTGTGTGCCCCCAAAAACTTTAACCTTGGCCATAACTTTTTAATGGATGGTGATAGGGCTTTCATATTTCACATGAATATTCCTTGTGACAAGACCTTTATTTTTTTTTTACCTTGTGACATATACCTGGGGTTTGATCTTCTTTTGAAAAACTTTAACCTAAGCCATGACTTTTAAACATTTAGTGGAAGGGCTTTCATATTTTATATGTGTGTTCCTGGTAACAAGACCTTTCTTTATATACCTAAATTGATAACCTGGATCTTAGACTTTGTCTGTACGGGAACATCAGTGTTTCACAAAGGCATTTTGTTTTTGTGTAGTCATTTAAACTGATTTCAAATTCAACTATGGTGACCTTGTATATATGTCTCCCCTCTTGGGGGGGGGGGGGGGACATATTGTTTTGTACTTTCTGTCAGTCTGTCTGTCACAAAATCTTGTAAACGATTCTCCTCCTTTTTGGCCTATTGGATAGACTGATTTGTAGATGTGCATATTGTCGGGACGTGGAGATCCGATTATTTTCTTAAAAGTTATAGTGGGTCTAAGAGGTGTGGAGAATGTAAAATAGCTAATGAACAATTCTCCTATATGGCTTATTGGATAGCCTTGAAATTTTGTACAATACTTCATTATCATTTAATGATGTTCAATTTGTTCTGACCAGGGATCTAATATTCTCCTACAATTTTCAGTGGATCAAAGAGAAGTGTATTTATCTTTTTTGCATGTACAAGGGTATGTTCACTGTCCTACTAGTACTTTAGCATTACAATCATTATTTTTGTATCATATACAACAATGATATTGGTCATATCGATGTTGAATCTTTTATCCGACTTTCTCCTCAAGGCACTATGTGCAGTTCATAATGTCTATGTTCCTACTCATGCTTTCTCCTCCATACCATGCAGTACATTAAGGGGAGGATGTTTCATTTGGAGCACTTTTAATTTTGGGAACTGGGTAGATATTTATTTTTAACAAAAACAAATCATATTTGCATTACCTATTGATCGTGGGTTGTTTTGGTTTTTTTCAGACACAACACATACCTGCAAGAGTGTACTGGTGTCAGAGATCCTAGCTACCCATACAATGTCCATGATTTGAAGCTGCTGATAATGAAGTTTGCTCAGGAGAAATCATTCAGTGAGGACAGTGGTGGTGGAGGAAGGCAGAGTAACATGCATTTACTGCCCTACATCATGCACATGGCTCTATATGTCATCAACACGTTAGTAGCCTTGCATGTTCCTTGTTGTGTTTTCAATCCAATAAATATGGGTACCATTTCATGTCCCTTGCTGCAGAAGAGGGGATATTTGGGTTTGCTGCTGTTTGTCAGTAGACCAAGTATTGTTCACTCAGTATCTTAAAAACCCTTCGACATGAAGTTAAGACACAGGTTGGTAATGACTATTAGATGACCTCTAGTGATTTTAGGTCCAAAGTCATCTAGCATGCATGCATTAGTTGTCCACCTGATAGCTAAAGAACTCTTCTCCTGATAGTAATTGAACTTCATTGGCAGATAACTCAAGAGGCATCAAACTTCATAGGCAAATTGATTATGACTAGATGACCTTTACTGGTCTTGAGGTTAGGTCACCATGTTGTCTAAACATGGATTGCAGTTTTGAGGAAGGGACATGTGTATGTTTTAGAAACATGATCTGTTTAAATCATATATTCAATATATAATATTCAGTGCTATGATGCTCTGAATTAAAAAATTATTTGTATCATGTTTCATTTTTAGGACAAGATCTGTAACTAGAGAGGAGAAAAACTTGGGAAATTTCCTTGATGCTGCCAAAGACAAATGGATTGAAAATTGTTATGAGGTACTGATGTTTACCATTGTTTTATACTCGTAAAGATCAGGGGCATACTGGTTTATTTTTGTTATTGCCCACCAACCCCGCAAATGAAGTTTAAGGGGGTGGGTATGTTGGAATCAACTTGTCCATCCTTGTGTCTGTAGACATGATTTTTCCAGATATGTAATAAGAGGCTTCACTTGGATTTTTAAAAAAAAAATTAAACACTCTGTTCGCCATATAAAGATGTACAATCTATATTTTCATCATGATTGGACAATTTTTCTCAATTTTACTGGTGTGTTTTTTTAACTTTATGGATTTAAG